>NW_004797617.1:458910-463647 GCF_000002075.1 Aplysia californica
ATATATATATATATATATATATATATATATATATATATATATATATCGTCGGCCTTGTGATAAAACCGACTAACCCCAGCGAGGTAAATTTTACAGGAGAAAGAAAAAACTGTTTTATTTCAAAACAAAGGCGTCTAACGATAAATCAATGCTTTAAACACCTACAGAGGAAACCATATATAACAGGCCCGGTAATAACAGGGATCCGGTAATAACAGGGATTTTTAAAATCCCCGGTTTTTCCTTCTCTTTCTCTATATTAAAAGTTATCGGCAATAACAGGGCCTCATCGGAGCCCGACCGGTTATAGCAGGGACAAAGGGTCGTTAACAATGTGTAAAAAATAAGAGAGAGAGAGAGAGAGAGAGAGAGAGAGAGAGAGAGAGAGAGAGAGAGAGAGAGAGAGTAACGCAGTGATGGAGCAAGCACACGCAAGCCACGCCACTGCAAGCACACGCAGCGTGTGAAGCGAGAGAGGGCTGCGGTGTGCTGCAGACCTCGATCTAGCCCGAAACCTAGAAACACGCACGCGTAATGTATCGCCAACGATGTCAAGCGCAAGAGAAAATGCCTTTCAATTGACAAAAAATACGAAATAATCCAGGCTGTTGACAAAAAGCAAGCTCCACTTGCAAAGATTTGTCGTCAGTTCGACATTCCACAAGGGTCGATTCACATCATTATCAAGGATAGAGAGAAGATAGTGGCAGCATACTCCAATGGAAAGTTTGCTCTGGATCGAAAGAAGATGAGACTACCCTATGCAGATGCTGTGGACCAAGCTCTTCTGGTGTGGTTAAAGGAGACAAGGAGAAAGTAAGTGCCAAAAAAACCCTGTTTGTGGGTACTTGTGGCAAGGGCAACTACCCATGAACAAGTACAGCTATATTAGTCCACAAATGCTTACTTTCCTTGCATTTCGGATTTAACAGGGATCGGATATAACAGGACATTTTCTCTACTCCCACCATCCCTGTTATATCAGGTTTCCACTGTATAAAAACACTTTAACGAAAATCTGTAGACCTTTTTTTCCTTTAAAAATTGCTTTTAATGAAACTGTGTGGGTTAGACGGTTATGTCGCTCAAATTTTCCTGGATAAAACCGACCAACCCTCAATTTTGTGGGTTGACCGGTTTTATCAGGAAGCCACTGCTGGCCTTGAGTTTGGTTGAGTGCAGCCAAGCCACACTTGACGGTAACGTATTTGATCACCTGCTTCAATCGTCAAGATCTGGAGGAGGAGGAGGAGGAGGAGGAGGAGGAGGAGGAGGGGGAGGGGAAGGGGAAGTCGAGGAGGAGGAGGAGGAGGTGGAGGAGGAGGAGGAGGAGGAGGAGGAGGAGGAGGAGGAGGAGTAAGAAGAAGAAGAAGGACGAGGAGGACTATATCATTGCTACCAACATACTATCAGCTGCTGCCATTTCAGTGCTACGGAGTCAATTCGGGCAAAAACAGCAGTCACAAAGTTGAACCTTTAATAGAAGTAGAAGAAGCAGAAAACAGCAATGGGTATATTAATTACATTTAAAGTAGAAGAACAGGAGGTTGGAAGGGTAGGGGAGAGCAGCTACAGCAACAATTACAAAAACTACAACTACAACAACAACAAAAACAACAGTAGTAGCAGCAGCAACAGCAGGCCTTTAGAATTTACGACCGTGTCTGACACGGTACTATTGGCACTGGGTGGCCATTCAAAGGCCTGGGAAAAAAAGTAATACTAAGAAAGAAATGAAAGCAGAAAGCCACACGAAAGCTCTGCTACCTCAGCAATGGTTTGGGAGAAGTTGGTTACATAATGATATATCATTATTATACAAAAAGACTTTGTGAGTACCAAAGAATGCGCCAGCTTTCTCCAAGGTGCGTGACTTGACAACTACTACTTTATTGAGTTTTCTCGACGATAGAAGAGCATGTCTGTCTCACTCTGTGTCCTATGGTTACAACAAGGCAATACGACAAAAGTTACCATTGTTTTGAAAGACTCTAAAATAATCGAATTTGGCTTGATCGCTTTCAAAACTTCTTACTGATGCAAAGTTTCATGGTAATTGTGGTAGCATCGTGGTACAACGGCCTTCAACTCCAGTAGATGTTTATACTGGTTGGCAGTTATCTTCAATCTGTCTTTGCAGAGAGGTCCAACAGTAACCGTCGTACACATGGTGTTCAGCTTTCTTGGTCCTTGCAGCGCCTGCCATCCATCATCAAAGTTCTGCTTGCACTGAATTTTAAAGACTGGAGTGTACTTTGATGCCTGCAAGTCAGTGACAGTAGGATCGCCTGCTTTTCTCCCTGGACGGATTGTTTAGTGCTCTCCGACCTTTGCAAAATCTTTGAAAAAGCTGTGATCCAGGTACATAACTTCATAGGGTCTGGGGATGCGTCTGGTTTTGAGCATGATGTTCACGTAGTCCATTGGGATGTACATCATTGCGTTTTTTAGCGATCGCTCAATAGTGCCATGGACTGAATCCACTTCCATTTGGGTATGGCCCTTGGGGAGAATTTCTGCTCAACTGTGATGTCAAGCTCTTTGGCCAGCGAGGCCATTGCACTCACCAGGGTGGCTTTCTGTTTTAGTAGTTGCGCCAATCACTGCAGATGATGAAGTGGTTGAAGTCAGTCACTTGCAATATCAGTTAGTGAGTCAGACATGATGAAAACTGTTGAAGCCCAGACCAACTTCACTTTCATACCAGACATATCATCTGGCGTCTCTGGTGTCAAGATCCTAAGTCGTAACATTGTGTACAGCCAGTTTTGTTTTATATAAGGAGGAAGTCTTTAGGGATGGGACCAGAAGGACGCACTGGATCTCCGTACAAAAGACACACACAGCCTCCCTGTCCGTCTCCTTCTCTGGTCTAGCTGCAGCTTTCCTCATATTCATTATATTTGAGCTGTGTGTTCTGTTTCTGTGAGGTTTCCAGATTTGAACTTTGTACAAATGTCGCACTGGTCTTTCTTGGTTGAAAGTAAACCCAAATTGTTTTTCTTAAACATTTGGCAGAACACTTGATAGCTGAATGTGGCTTTCACCCTCTCTGCAAAGTTCTCCATGTACATTTGATGCAGATTTGACGTTTTCTGGATTGTCATCTGTAGACAGGAGGATATCTTCGAAAGTTTGTCCAAAAATTCCTCTTTATGGAACAACTTGTCATCCTTGGCTCTCTCATGGTGGGCGTGATGTGTTCTAGGGGGGTGGACCTCTTGGTTTTTTTTCGTGTTTTTTTTTTCGGAGAAGACACTTTAAATAAATCAGTGGGTCAGGCCTGTGGTGTTCTTGAAGATTGTTTTACAAACAGATATTCTTTGACCATTGACTCTTGTAAGTGGTATTGAAGGCTGTAATTTCTCCTTGGGTTTTCCCTTGCTGTGTAAGATCTCTTTTTGTCCATCATGTTTATCGTGGCATATACGTAGGCTCTCTTTTCTTTCCAGTGATGTCATTGCATTTTGTACCAACCAGTTTACAACTGCA
The DNA here is from genome assembly GCF_000002075.1 of Aplysia californica. NCBI lineage: Eukaryota > Metazoa > Mollusca > Gastropoda > Aplysiida > Aplysiidae > Aplysia > Aplysia californica. The sequence goes on from NW_004797617.1 coordinate 462,403, forward strand.
AAGGACGTCAAGTTCACATCCTGCTTGCTTCGTGCCTTGACATGGGTAGAGGCATCCCCAGTTCTTTCAACCTCTTCCTTTTGTTACTCTTCCAATCGTTTTCATGGTGTGTCCTTTTCAAAGGTGACATAACTGTTGTATTATCAGCTGATGTGACATTAGCCTGGTCACGTTGATCACTTTCCACTGCGCTGAGGGTAAGAGGTGTCGCAGCAAGAGTGGCATCATCTTATTAAATGTTATAGCGTTATGTAAGCTAAGGTTTGATATAAAGATAAAGCATTAGGTTATGACACTGAGAAAATAATCTACTCAAAACACAAAACGAAATGAACTTTCAAAGAAAGTCGAACGATTTTTCAGAAGGTAAGGACTGCAATAAACACAGCAAATGAAAAAAAAAAGAAAAAGCGCTTTAAAAAACAATGATCGTTGGGGGCAGACGATGTCCTGGACAGGTCCCACAATTATTATTTTTTTGAGTGAGTTAGTAAAGGAGGAAATGCTATCTACTTCGTCCATTCAATTGTGAAAGAAAAATGATTAGGAGAAGAGACAGTAGTCCGAATAGGGGAAAATGCCTTCACATTCGCTGAATTTCGAGTACAAAGACAAAGAAAAACATGCGGACAGAAAACATAGTTACATATAAAACAAAATCCATAAAGATGCATTTCAAATACCGGAATTGTCAGGAGATAAACAGTTCTGTGGAAACAGTGGGGAGTTTTAGTCATTAATAACATTATCAGCAGCATTATAACGAAGAAAAAAGAGGAAACAACCAGATCTATATAACTCCCCAATGAAACCAACAAGACATATTACACAAATATTCATTTTTGGAGAGCTCCCACGGTTATGTGAGCGAATTCTGAACTATTACAGGCCTAAATCTGATGTCAAACCAAGTCCGAAGAGGAGTCAAAGCCGGGGTTAGTCGGTAACATAGCAAGTGGCCCCTCATTGTTAGCGCGATAAAAACAGCCAACCCTCATTCCGTCCCTAGCAGGTGGGATAGTCGGAATTATCGGGCTAAAATCAGATGGGTGGCGGGTTATACGGTTTTATTTCTAATGTTTTAAAGACATTTCTAGACAAAATTCAGATCTGTCTTTGAGTGAGCATTTGAAATGGACAATTTACTATCGATAGGGCCAATAAAATTGTTAAAAATATTTTGTGGGTTAGTCGGTTTTATCACCAGGCCGACGATATATATGTATCTATATATATATATATATA
>NW_004797617.1:464010-468887 GCF_000002075.1 Aplysia californica
CCCCCCACAACGAAAAAAGACAGAGAAAGGATGTCTAGTTCCTTAGCTTTAGTAAGAGTTTCACGGCACTTGCAACACAATAAGGTCATATAAGTGCCAAACAATAGATGTGTTACAAGAGAGTAACATACACACAAAAAAGAGAGATAAGGACAAAAGATGTTTGATAGGAAAGAAGGAGCAAACAACACCAGAGCACCCGCCAACCTCCCACTGGTCTAGTTCCAACAGATTTGTGGGTAAAGATAACAATAATGAAAGTGAACTGGATCAGTATCATATTCGTTATTCCAAAACAATGCATTAACTTAAAAAGACCACAGAGGAATACATCATACAACCATAAAGATGAGAATGCATACACCAGGTTCTCATTATTTTTATAAAGTGAAATTACAGTCAAACCCCGTTGTTATACCGCCTACCTTGGGACGAACATGAAGTTGGCGGTACAGCGGTATTGCGGTACAACGAAGTTTTCGTGTCCTCTGTTAAATACACGTAGCACCAACCGCCAAACGTCAAGGGAACTTGTGTACCAATCACTAGATAAATTAACGAGTTATCTCTCTCTTTGACCTGTCATTTAGACTTGAGCGTGAGTCACCAGCATTCATTCGCCAGTAGTTTCTCCATGCGACTTAAAAATTTAATTCCAGTAATATTTTATAAAAAGTATATTGACCAAGGCCTGAAAACAATAGCATTTTCATAATCATCGCGTCAAATTTCGTCGGATTCACACGAGGAATTAAATTTGATGCTGAATCATAAATGTATGTTTCATTTTAATGGTTTGTGACACACTACATCACTGTAGTAGATCTATCCGTATTGCCTGAACTCTAAAAGACAAGGGCGGGGAGGTGGGACGAGTGGGGAAGGAGCAAACCCTAAACCGGCAAAACGCGTTTGATCTAGACTAGCTTGTAGAGATTTGTGTGTGTGTGAAAGATTGTCAAGCAACCATCAAGTGGATGTGACATGTGTGTGTACTATGTGCTTCTGGTGGCCAGTTCGTTGGCGGTACAACGGGTAAATTTACAGTAGTCTAATAAGGACCATACAACTGAGACAGCGAATGGCGGATAGCGGTGTGAAAGCAAAAACACTGTTGGCTTTCTTTGAGGGGATTCTTTTCGTACTTTGGCAAAACCAGGCGGTAAGCAGGGCTGGTGGTACAACAAGGTTTGACTGTATTGAAAGAAACAAAGACAAGGAACTGTACAATGAACTGCACTTTTATTTTTTGAGACCCCAGTTTAAAAAATTCCTCTACAAAAAAGTACAATGGTCTAACATTTCTCTTGAAACAATGGTGGAGAACCAGTCAAACAGCACAATCCCTTTGTAAACACAATTTGAGACTGGCGACAGCACATAACATTACCAAACAGCAGTATTTGTAACCAATCTTACAGTTCATGGTCTAGTCTGTGCTTCTTATGATATATGGAACTGTACACAATACCAAAACACATCTTCAGAAAAATAGAAAGCAGTCCGGTCTTCTCACTAGAGTGTGAGTGTGAACATCTAAGGCACAGGCAAATTTTAAAAACATAATTATGCTAGATGATTGGAAACATTAGTTGTTTGCATAGCACAAGAGGGAAGAACAAATGGCTCCCATCGGAGTTGATAGTGCTAGGATCTGTAACAGCTCAAGAAACTTTTATAGTGCTCTCCTTACAAAGCTCACTTTATTAATTAACTCTTTCTGAACACTCCAGAGTCCACATCTTTCCAAAAATTAATATTAGCCCACCAATCTTCAGAGGTAAGGTAATGGTACTAATTAAAAGTTCATCTCAATAAAGCAAGTTAATTTAAGATAGGACAACCAGGTCTCAAGTCTATTTCTAACAAGGCCAGGGGCTTCGAACCAAGGTCATCCGGGGCGTAGTCTAGTATAATACCAACTGAACTACCGAAGCACTTAGTCTACACCTCGGTTTTCCGTACACAATATCAACCCAACAATAATTTGACTCTGGTAAACGACAACAATGGAGAGTGCACTGCTCAAATACTTGAATTGGTTGTATAAAAATGTAATTCTTCACCCTCAAAATCAATCAGTCAGACCCCCAAAAACGCAAGGCAAGTGAAGGAAGTTTGTCTTTGGGTTTGAGCAGTGAGTGTGCAAATTGACAATATAAATTGCAGAAAAATTGATCTGACATACACAGACACTATCAAATCATATTTCTCTGGCACACCAAATTTGCAAGCTCTACACAGTACAAACTTCATATATATATATATTATATATATATACAATGTATGTGACAAAGCTCCTTTTGTTTACCAGGTACACAAACTACAGTACTGTCAATAGTTTGCCCTGGTCTTTTAAGCAGCCAGTGTTATGTAATTTGGCAATAAACATTTTACACTCCTGTCAACACTAGATCATTTAGGAAGCAAGTGGTTTTGACCCTGTTTGTCATGTCCCACTGTGATTGTCCCGAAAGAGCTGGCATTTTTTAAAAATGTGCCTTGCATGGAAGCATTTTATTAGGTGCAGAAAGCTGCCGATTTGGAACAAACTGTTAATTTTGCCGAGAACACTTATCTGTCTACATTGACTCGCATTTTAAAATCACAAATTTACCAATATCAATTAATTAAAGGCAAAGTTCAGCTCCCTTCCACCCTTCTTTCTTTTCATACCTTTCCCAAAAGTTTAAACTCTATTTTGGAGATAAAAAAGAATTTGAAATAAGAAGCAAAGGGCACAAGTTGAAGCAAAAAAGGAAACATGATAAGGAACAAGTCTGCCTTTCACAATGGTCAAAACAAAAAGTGCTAAATATTAAAAACGAAATATGTGACAATGCAAATAGCACATGGAACATAATTTTAAATTTTCAAATCCACACAGACAATACTATTCCCCGTCTTACCAATTTTGATGTGAGGACTTTGTAGTTTTCTTGCAACAAATGAAAATCTGAACATTTATTTTAAAATGTCAAGATTTACCTGTCATTTTTAAAATCTCAGTTGAAGCTTTGTACCCTAGCAGACTACTTCACTGCAGTAGAGATATTGGATGAAGAGTTAAAAACTACTAAGGAATGACTAGAAATAACTCCACATGATTTGCACTTATTCCTAACTCTCCCCCCCCCCTTCCCACCCCCACCCCCACAATTTAGATAATTTAGGACCCATTTTGACTCAGCCTGTCAAGGCCAACCCACCTTGGGAGGGATTTCATGCCCCAGCAGAAAGACAGAGATACTTAATAAAACTACTCCCCCAATGGGAATCTCAGACCTCTATACGACGGCGAGGCCCTAAACTGCTACACTACAGACAATTGTGATTCACACCTTGAACTTTCTCACAAATGTGTTGCTGAAGGTCATACTCAAATGTAATAAGAGCGCGAACAGTTTTTTGTCTTGATTTTACACTGTGAACAAAATACAAATCAAAGGGCTCATACCACAAGGCGATCAGTTTCAATAGCACTAAGCAAAAATAAGGCAAACAATTTTAATTTCCCCTCTATATGAAAATTCTTTTTTAAAAGTAACAAGCAATTCAACTTTCAAGTGTGTCCACATATGTTTCTACCTTTTCTGTAAAGCCAGGAAAAACTTCCCACCGGGACAATGAAGCTTCACTTTTGAAGACTCTTACCCGAAACTGTAATTGTATGCCCCTCATTAACATAATCCAAATCATTTGGAGGTGGGCTACTTTGAAACTGCCTGCTGAAGCCAACCTGGGCTGAGAGAGATGTCCCCAAAGACAGACAGATATACTTGATAAACTGGAAAACAAAAAAACCCCAAAAAACAAAAAAACTCCAAAACTGGAATTGACATCACACCTTCAGTGTGGGATGGTAAAGTGCGGTGTTGCAGTTTTTAATAAATGGTACTAAATTCATATGATTTTGCTGAGTATGCATAACCGCAACGCCATTCGGGCCACTTTTCGCAGTTGATGTAAATTTGACAATACCCCATGTTGGTCTAGGACAAGTGCACCAATTTTTAGGACAAGTTAAGCCAATTTCAGCAGAAACAGCCCAAATATGTCCCAAAGCTACCTCAAATTCCCTTGAGATGAAATTGGTGGTGATTTATTTTTCCTCCTTAGAACGATAAGAGATGTCGATCGAGAAGGGTGGACCCCAATATGACACAGCTGACAAACGATGGTGACCCTGTGATGAAAAATGAATGTTGGAATGCTTGCCCGGATCACCACCAACTCCTACTGGCTTCAATTTACCAAAGAAATTACTATGAAAGTTTTCTTCTTTTCCTTCTTCGCCTTTTTCAACAATTTTATTTCTCTTCTACTCCTGCATTCCACTGCTACAGCCAATTAATTTTTCAACCTGCTATGCAACAGACTTTTTGTACAAGACCCACATTTTCCAACTTTTAGGGCCTCATACTTTTAATGTACTTAATCGCTACTTTGACTTGAGGCAACATGACACTTCTATGAAAACCACAACTTGTGATTTTTAAAGAAAAGATTGAGCCTAAACTTTTCCCCCTGAAAGTGAAAGGGAAAAAAGGGGGTAAATGGTCATATACCACAAGGTCTGTGATCCGAATTTATCTCACCATAGGAAAATTCTTCTATCAAAAGACCACAGGGAACATGTTACATAACACTGATATGTTAACACTGACTTTAAGGGTACAGTTATGGCCATACATGATATGAATGACAAAACTGATTTACCCTGAGAGCTGGTGTACAATTCATTTTTTTTAAAAATCTTTATGCATATTTTTAAGATAAACAACACAAACTTGAAACAAATCTTCACGTGCAATGTTAATTATCATTATATATATATACAATGTACTTGCTGAATAGTTATTCCAAAGCCATATCAA
>NW_004797617.1:468987-488218 GCF_000002075.1 Aplysia californica
CCCCCCTGTTGACTAATAAACTAGTTTGAAAAGACTCACCACAAACTCTCGGACTCCCTCCTGCATTTACCAATTCTTTCATTTTTAAAAAAACCATGACTGATATTCCCACTCAGGAAAGGATTCAAAGTCCTTAAAACGATGTGAGCATTATATTGTTTAGGTTCACTAATATTGTCATTAAATACTGGTACAGGAATTCATGTTTTATCATATATATGGTATTAAAGTGCGATCTATATCGCGAAAAACCACAGGAAGAGTTTTTTACAATGTAAAATCAAAGTTAAAAAGAGGTAAGACTGCCATATTATTGAAATAGCAGAGACCACTTTTTCCTTAAAGCAAAGAAGGAAGTTTCTTAACAATTTCCCAAAGATCACAAAAAAGAACAAAATTAACAGGATGGGAGATCCCATGTATTTTCTAAAATGGAGAAGTCTCATTTTTAGGAACAAAATGAGTTATGTTTAGAGGTAGGTACACATATTTGGATCAAATGCATTAGAAGCAACAGCGAAAGTGCCATTAAAGAGTACAGGAAAGGCCTTCCTAGTCAGCATTCTTGTACACACTTCCTAAAAAAAAACAGCAAAAAGTAATTCCTTGTAGGGTTCTACACTACAGTGTCCAGATAGTTTCAGAGGACGGTTGAATACAGAAGCTCTATGGAAGTAATCAATTATGCAGACTGAGGCTGTTTTCAAAGTCAAATAGGTTCAAATAATCAAAATCTCCTTACCTTGGATATATCTCTACACCATTTGGAGAGAGAGTTACATTATAGGACAACAGCAGGAAGCTCTCAAACTTGAAACTGCCGAGATCAATAATGTTATTTTCCCAAAGTACTTCTTCTACTTTGCACAATTTAACGATGATGATGCACACAAACATATATCTGAGCTGTACGTAGAACAAGGAGATATGTGCACTTCTTGCAGCTCAGTACAAAATGATGAAAATGACTTGGTCAAAAGGAAACAGCTCCACCTCTCTCAAGAGTTGTAAGCTGGTTGGACATGTAATTATAAGTCTCAGTGGTCCGTCTCAAATCAACATCCCTGAGAACGAGATGCAAGATGAAAGTAACGAGTCACATCATTTCAGCGTTCCCACTCATCAGGGGGGAAAATTTCTCTCCCCCCCCCCCCTATTTCCTCCTGGATTTTGCAACCATTTTCAAACTAATTCTATTTTTAAAGGACGTCAGTAAAAAGGAAGAGAAATGCAAGGTAAAAATCGTACCATGGCCACGGACAGTCCCTTTCCCTGAGGTGTCAGTGTCAAGGACAGGGTTATAAGATAAGTGTAATGTAAACTCAATTGTACATCACTACACAACATGCCGCACATCCGATGTTGGCCTTTCATCCAGTTAATGTTTTTTCTAAGGGTAAAGTGTTACCGAGTGACTACAAGGGCTGTACGCACAGAGGGTGTTAAAATTATACAGCTGCACATGAACTGGAAACGGAATCTGACTTTCCCTTACTTATACGCCGGGAAAGTTGGGATGGGTTAGCAGAGACTAACAGCAAATATATTTCTTTAAATCGGAATCTGAGGCGGGGTGTTACAATTGTATTTTTGTAAAATTGAATTTCAAAGTATAAAAACCTTAATGATTCTGTCAAACGAACATAACTGTTGGCAGCCCTTTGATTTCCCGGCTTTCTCCTGTACATTTTCGTTTTCATTCATTTTCAAGAAATCTGAAAATGAAATTCTCTGGGTTTTTTTTACTGTTTTCCTGGTTGCGCGGGGACCCTGTCATTTACAACTTTGGAGTTTCATCTGAAACTTGCAAGATCTTTACATCTAAAAAAACCCAAACAAGACTGGTTGCGGTTGTGTCGTTCAAAATGGACATCACTCTCTTCATGGCCAAACCTGTAACACAATCTTTTTGAATAATCCAGTCTAAAGCCAAACAGTGAACAGGACAATTAATGTCAAAGAACGTGTCCAAAACATGCAAAAATTTCAAATTCCTGAAAATAAAACTCCCAGACAATAATGGGAAAACATAAAAGTAAAGCCTATGATAACCTGCAGTCAGAAGTATCGGGAGTAAAAAAAAAAAAAAAAAGAGGACCCATTTTAAGGGTAATAATTTGGTCATTTTTTCCACTAATTTCAACAAATCTTCAAACAAACAAAATTCAACCAGATGGTTGTCACATTTGTCAATTTGAAGAAAATTTGTTAACGAGTTCGACAAATATCAAATTTTAGAAATTTGAACCAAAAATTGAGTGAGAAAGCAAAACTTTGTAACTTACTAAAAATAATAATAATGATAATAGATAGCATTTGTATAGCGCATATCCCTGCTCAACAGCAGGCTCTATGCTTAAAAATCAAACATGTTGTTCTGTTGTAGGCCTACAAAATTGATATTGCCAAAAAAACTTAGGGAAGGTAGTGGCTGTTTGAACTGTAGGCCTGTGCTCCAGGTACTGACTATTTCTCTTCATACAAGCTCCAACAAGCCACTGGAAATTTTGAATAACTCTGAGGCCTGTTCCTGGGTTGATTCTGTGGATCTACTGTTCAACATTAACTTACAACAGTTCAATTATTTGTAGGTTGTTTCTGTAGACTGTGTAGAAAAACTCCAAAGGAAATAATTGAAGGGCTTCAAGTCAAGGAATGCCTTGACCATTATAAGCTTTCAGGTGTTCTCTAAACCTTTCTTGCACCTATGCAAGGGCAACTCTTGATGTTTAGGAGGAGGCCCCATTCCATTGGAACCAGGCCTCCTCAACAGCATAGCACCTTCTACTCCAAATTTAAAAGCTTTTTGAGCACATTGAGATACCCATCTGATGTGACCGTTGTGGTTTTAGCGTTCTCGTCCTGAAACCAGAATAAACTAATTACGCCCCTGTAGCTTAATACTTTTTAAAAAGTAGTGTTTTCTTCAATTTTGGTTGAAAAGTGTAAAAACTTGGCAATTCTTGAAACATGTGGACTGCTTTTCTTCACACTTCTTTACAAACTTAACGTTCCCCTCGTTGAATTTCATTTGTTTGAAGTTTTCTTGAAGAAATTGGTGAAGAGATGACCAAGTTATTGCCCTTTTTTGTTTAGACACCAGACATATTATCCCACACTGGACATCCACCATGTAGTCACAGTACTTTGTTCTGATTCGACTGTCATCTCAAAATTTGTGAAAGCTTGATCACCAGGCTTTACCTGCAGCACCAATGGAAATCATGAATTTCACATTTGCAGAGGTCACATAGACATACAATCAGGTGCACACTTAGAACACTTTTTTACACTTTTTTAAATTGTCCAACACGAGGGTGACATCTGAGATACTGGAGACCTGCCAGTACTCATGCCACACGAAGGCCAGCCCAACGCTTGCTCATATCAGGATACTGGAATTAATCAGTAACAGCCACAATGACAGGAGTCAGGAGTTTACTTCTACAGTAAGTCAGTTTCCTCACTTTGAGTCTAAGAGGAAGATCTTTCGGCAAGACAAGGGCTGTGATTATCTTGGTCGATACTATGTACATTTTCGCATGTGTGTAGGTATGTGTGATGAGTCTATCAGTTGATACCTTCCACAGTTCTCTGTGTGTGTGTGTGTGTGTGTGTGTGTGTGTGTGTGTGTGTGTGTGTGTGTGTGTGTGTGTGTGTGTGTGAGTGTGTGTGTGTGTGTAAGTGTGCACGCATGACAGATCTTGTATATCTGTCGGTCTATGCTCTTTATTTCTATGAGTGCTCATAAATAAAAGAGTGAGTAGGTCAGCCTATGCCTTGTCTCAGGTAGTGTGTCTATGAGCCTCTGAGGTTACAACCATGCATCCAATCGCCGTGCCTGCTGTAAAGCCAGGAGTCCTGATGGCCACCTTTTGAGTAGTGCCAGAGCCTGGGCCCGGTGGCTTGTGTGGCAGAGGCCGCCTAGTCAGCTATTAGCCATGTGCACAACACAGGCACCTGCACGGCCAGTACATAGAGTGGCCACCTGAGGATTGGGGGGGGGGGGGGGGGGGGTAAAAGTAAGGAAGGAGGTATAAGTTAACAAGTTAATAATTTGGTCTTACTCTAAGCAGACAGGAACAGTGTCATTTGGGAGGTAGAGTCAAAAGCACATCAAATGCCTATCACTTGCTACTGAGAGGGAAGTGTGAACACCCCCACCCCCGAAATTTAAAAAATCTAGTAAGGGAGTTTTTGATGAAGAGGGTAATGGGAGAAAGGCCAGTTCAGAACTTCAAAATTAGACAGAGATAGGAAAATATTAGAACCTAAATATGGAGAATTGAAAACTAGAAAATGTTAATAATAGTAAAACAGAACATAATAAAATGAAAAGTTACATCTGGAAAACTCACTTTGTTCCATTCATTGGTGACAGGGTCATAGCACTCCACATCATTAAGATACTGCACACCGTCATAGCCTCCTACAGCAAAAAGCTTGTCACCCAAGGGGCACAACCCTACAGAGTCGCGAGGACTGCTCATGGGCGCTATTATGGTCCACTGGTCAGTTTTAGGATCATATCTTGGGGTGGGAGTTGAGGGAAGACAAAAACATACAATGGAACGGCGTGTTTATATGGGTGTATTCTTTAACTTTCACTACTGTTTCATGCTCAGTTTTTGTAAAGCCCTTTTCTTGTTCATTTTTATCCATTTTAGACAAATATTGGCTTTCTATTCATCACAAATTAATACTTAAAAAAAAATATTTGATCGGTTCTATTCAAACTATACCACACTAAGCCTAATTAACTCTTTAGCCTTGAGTTTTTTCTACCGTTTCCAGGAATTTTTTTCTACAGTTACCTAAACCTAGTGCACTATGTCTCATTATAAACCCAAAAGTTTGCCTCCAACTTCTAAATAGCGGAAACAAAGGCTTAGTCATTACTAAAAGACTTGGTTCGGGAACAGTTCCGAAAAACAAGCAAAAACTAGCACTAAATAAAACGAAACAGATGTCACTAGTACTCGACGCTCCAAGCATCCTATGGGGAACAGGGTTATTACCGCCGGAGCTCCCAGCGTCCAAGGGTTTCAAAGAGTAAAGAAGTAAGTTCTGCGCTCTGGACTAATTTGAGATTTTAAAAAATCTGGGGGGTTACAAGGAGTAGGCGTGCCCACCTGTTTTTCCTAATAATTTGATGTTTTGCAATTAGGTTTGAAATTTTCTTGAAAATAATTGACTTGCGACAGTTTTAACCATTTCCGCCCTACAAGCTCTGCCCATCACAAGACCGGATTCGCTTTGGGTAGGAATCCGTAAAATGACATACATGCAATTCTTAAAACATCTTACAAATAAACCGCTAAAGATACTCAATTAAAATTTGGGACTTTAATAGATAAACGGTTTCAGAATTGTAAACAGTTGAAAATACTTTACTATCCCCAGTTTCGACTCAAAAAAATAAAATTGTAATATGTAAAAATCAAAAATCACAATACAAAAACTTCAAGTGCTGGCATTCTTTATGCAGAAGACAGAAAAATTCCTTTTTTAGAGTGTCATGATATGAGGAGAAGCATTCCTCTTTGCAGTCTGATTTGGCAAAGAGTGCAGCTCATAACTATCTCAGAAGCTCGCCTTCTGTTTGTGTAGTTCTTATTCTTCCTATACCAGTAGCATGCTCGTTTCAGTCCGGCCATACGGAAAAGCCTGTGGTCAACCAGGGCTGTGTTCACAACCCCAGCAGTTGCTGGCTGTTTCACAGTTGTCTTCCTCTTCCTGCCGCCGTTCCCTTTCATTAGGGCTGAGCTCAAGCTGAGGCGAAAGGAGATATGGCTCAGCTGCTTGGCCTTGAGTTGGGGGCGATGGGAAGTGATAGTCATGCTAATATGAAGTTATTTTGTACATCACCTGTGTAGCCGAATCGAGCCACAAGTTAATTACGTCTAGACCCCCAAAAAACTACGTCCAGAAAGAGTTAAGTCTGTAATTGGGAAATTTGGGCTGACACCAGACATATTATGAGTTCCTCATTCAGATTTGATGTAGCTGCTTGGATTTCTAATGATTGGACTTAGAAAAATAAGTCTGCTTTAACTTTTTCCATGCCAATCCATGATCTACTATTGAGAGCAAAATTGACCCTTCGTTTTAATCGTAGACCTATTCTGGGCACATATGCATTTTCTGACAGATCTTTCTGTAATAGAAAGCAATGTTGTGTACTACATTTTATAAGGAAAAGTATAGTAACAACAATGTCTATAGACAGAATGCTGACCATAAGGCACATAGGTTTGTTTGTGAAGGGATGGACAAACACAATTGGGAAGGAGGAAGGAGATACCACTATTTAAAAATCTGTTGTCCTTGTACCTTAACTCATTCACTACGCCGAGCCGTGGGGGGCGGCGCGGCTAGAGTGCCGTCAGTACGCTAAGCCGCCAACGGCGGCTCGAGAACTGACGTTCAATTTTAACTTGGTTTCTATTCCAATCCACATATCCATGTTAAAATAAAGGTCATAATATAAAGTTGACTTCCGGGTCAAGTGTTTCCACCGAAAATCGGAAGTTTTGATTCAGTTTTGAAACAGGATTTCGAAGTTTATGCGACATTGTTTTATCGCGAAGCCCAAATTATAGCCAGACACCAGTCTTTGTACTTTTACACAACAAAATGTATCATTATTTTGCTCACTAAAGAAGTGTAGGACTCTTCTTATAATATTGATACTACTGGACTCAAATTGCCAGTGCACTGTAATTGAGAAATCAATATTTTTGAGTGCTAGATCTAGTCAAAATATTTTTCTCCCCCCAAATTCACTACTTTTTGGTGAATTTACTCAAAAAGTACCACCCAAGACATGTATAGGTTTATTCCAAATGCAATTCTGAATAATTCCATATAAGATACGAGTGTTTTTTTCTGTTTGGGATCCTTTTTTCAAAATTTTTTTTTTTTTTAATTTTCTTCAATATCGGAGGTTACGATCCAAATGTACAAATATTATGGAATGTATGTGAATAACTGCTCATTTTTCAATATTTTCCTGTTCTATATACAGTTATGGTTATTTTGATGTATAATTTGACTAGGTGCAAACATATTTTTTGAGTTTCATCTGAGATTATAATTTTTTTTTTTTCAAATTTTATCCGCAGCCAATCACAATTGTGTTGCATAATCGCCTCTTACAGGAATCAAAGTTGAAAAATACTCAAATAAACAATACACATGTATTCTACAAACCATACTGAAAATGTTGGTATATAATATGTTGATATTTATTTGAATTTATGGCCCCCAAGACCTGTGAACTGCGCACTAGTCATCATCTCATTTCGCCCTCCCGAAAAAAATTCGTCTACAAGCCGAAAATAATACGTAGCGAATGAGTTAAGAAAACCTACCTTTCTGCGCAATCAAATCGACAGCTGGTAGGGTTGGTGGCTGGAGCCTCATAGCCCCCAACGGCATACAAGAACCCACTGCAGTTGGCAGCCCCGACACCACCCCTCCTCTTGGACATTGGGGTGCAGTGCGTCCATTTGTTTGTGTGTGGGTCAAAGCACTCCACCGACTTCAGGCAAGAGCTACCGTCTCTTCCACCAACAGCATACAGTCTGAAGAGAAGAGGATAAAAATTAGAAAAAGTGCAGAACTGAGATTAAAAGAGCCTGTCAGAATGAGTTTTACAAAAGAATATATTTTAGTATGGGTAAAGGGAAGTACATAACATAGAGATGCCAAAGTGTAGGTCACCAAAGTGCGGCTGGACCTAACTGATGCCTATTTCTATTACAGAAGTCTCCGCCAAAGATCCCACCGCTTATGGTCCCAGTTCGCCTAACATCCCACTGTTTTGGAAAAACATAATTTTTACTATATAAAAGTCACCTCTAAGATCCCGCACAGGAGGATCTACATTCGGCTAAGATCCCACTTTTCAGGTCATAATTTAGTTATTTTCTTCTTTATTTACGAAAAAAAAAAGAATAAGAAACCTGGGTGCGCTCAGCCGATCAACAAAGTAGCGAAAATGTGAGATCATTGTATGGTATTTCACGTCACGGATCATTCACTCTCACGAATGCGATCACACCTCAGTTGTAAATGTTGATAAGCGGTTACAATGTTTAGCCCAGACGAGATAGCACCACGGTGTGAACTCGTCGATGCCTTGCTTTCCTCGATCACCTGAGCCGTCCGCCTGAGCTTACATTACACACTAGGTGTGGAGGGCCTACAAGCAAGCATCAGACTCCATTCCATCAGACGGTGAACCCGTGGACGCTTACATTTTCCCGACCATCGCTCTCGTCTTTCAATTTCGCGATTTAGCTTCATAGACAGACTGGCGCCCATACTCGTGGACTGTCCGATCACCTCTGCGTAATGTGGTCTTCTGTTGGCAGGGAACCTGCTTTCATTTTTTTTTTTTATTTGGTCGGTGTGGTCACAACACAATGACATGGCAGAGAACTCCATTAGAGATGGAAAGCAATTAATTTTTGGTGAAGGGGCATTGCTTGAAATTGAAGCCAACTGGTTCCCACCTGACACAGTAATTTTTTAAAAGCCCCACCCCCCCCCCCCCCAAAAAAAAAGGAAAAACTGACTTCTGAAAAGAACTTTTAGTGCCCAAGAGTCACGTCAGTTCATTTTAAAGTAAGGGAAGATAATTGGCTGGAGGGCGGCACGAATCAAAGTTCGAATTATTGTATTCGTTTCTAGTGTGGACTCCCCCCCGCCGAATAGGCGGGCTTCGACCACACCCTCACAGTTATCCACAATTTCTTGGTTTAAGCAGCCCTTCAGCTCATGGCTGAGGACCACGCCCTTCGACTGGTTAAACTTCTGGTGTCGCTCGGAAACACAAAGAACACCACCGAAGGTCGTAATCTTTTCAAGTCCGGCCAGTTCTTTATCCGATGCGCACTTGATGAGGAGAGCACCAGAGGACAGTTTCTGGACATTCGTAGGAATGTATCCCAGAACCAGTCTTAGAGCATCTCCTGTCTTGAATATGTTTAGATCTGTGATCTTTTCCTGCGCATCGATACTGCGGATGGTCAAGTACGGCTGCCGCGGAAGCTCCCTGAGAGGGGGGAGGGCAGAGGCAGTCGTAAAGGTCATTTTCCCTTTCGATGTTTGTTTGCTCGGCTCGGCGGCCGCATCCGCTTCCGCGAACCGAGACTCTTTGGCAACGTTGGGAGTTGGGGAAGGGTTTTTAATTGATGAGGTTTCCATGTGAGTGTTGTAAATTTGTTCGACTCCGGGGCTCCCCACCCGCCAACGAGCCCAACAAGTGGACACATTGCTCGGATGACCAGAGCTGTGCCAGGGCTACCCCGGAGCTATACTCTCCATGAAAGTGCATAAAACCCTCCCGTCAAGACTGACCCAGGGCTTGAAGGGGTTTCAACTCCAAACCGATTGAGTGGCATGGGCTGTGCCACCCTCCCGTCTAAGAGGAAAACCTGAGCTAAAGAGGTGTGTCGGTGAGGAACAGTCCATAGACTGATCTCACCTCAACCGCCAGGTACCCGGTTTCCCTCCGCACGGGTCGCACCTCACAGTCAACAAGGCGCCCACTCTGTGGAACGGTTGACCTCTCTTTTTGCTGCACATGAGGTCAGCGGTGGGAGAAAAGACAGAAAGAAAGAAGGAAGGAGAAAAGGAAGATACACTAAAGTAGGTGTTGCATCCGGATCCTAGAGGTTTGGGGTCCATGTGCGACAACTCGCCTTTGAAGGGGTTGCACCTCCTGCAGATGAAGCAGTGGGTCTATTTATATCCCCCCGATCCACTGGGGGCGCTACTGTAGTTAGGCCTACTATAACTGTCCTTTACTGGTACTTTACAAGCCTATTCTTCTTAGAGAGACTCCCTCTTTCAAATTTCGGTCTGCTGTTCTACTCCACAAAGATGGTGTCAATTTCAGTATGTGTATATCAAGCTTCCACAACTAGCCTTAAATCTTTTAGCCCTGAGTATTTTTCCACCGTTTCCCAGAGTTTTTTCTACAGTTACCTATACCTGGTGCAGTATGTCTTATTATAACCCCAAACGCTTGCCTCCAACTTCTAAATAATGGTAACAAACGCTTAGTCATTACTAAAAAAAACCTTGGTTCGGGAATAGTTCCGAAAAACAAGCAAAAACTAGCCCTAAAAAATAAAACGAAACAGTTGTCACTGGTACTGGACGCTCCCAGCGCCCGACGGGGTTCAAAGAGTTAATGTTTTTGAGCGGGCAGTCTTGATCCTATTTATTGCATTGATTTGGAAAGACTTTTGAATGGAAATAGTACATACTGTAAAGTCCACAAATCTCGAATGTGAAAATCATGAATTCTCGGGTATCTCGAACGTGATGCTCGGTCCCGTTTCAGTCCCCATGTCTTCTTGGTATTGATTTCACTGAGTTCCCGAACACGCAACACTCGAATCTCGAACAAGTCCACTTCGCATTCTCAGCTAAAGACACGGCTTTACAGCCTTTCTGGCCGCGGGTAGGTATTTTTTTATATTGTTACAGCCAAAACGTGGTCCTTGTCTCAACACGAAAGGCAGAAAGAAGGGAGGACGGGGAAGGGGAGTTGGGGAGTGATGCTGACGGCACCGCATGACTGGTTCGCTGCCGCGTGCAATCATGCTGTGGGACGCACGTAGTGCAGATGGCAAGAGGTGTACAGAAAGTTACATTCTGTAAGCCAATGAAATGAGAGGAAAGGAATGACGTAGGAGTCGGGTGTGCACACGTGATATTTTCTACTTTCCACTTTCATTCTCATTTACTTGCTTTCACACCGTCAACACGTTTATCAAGGGAACTTACCATATTAATTGTTTTAAGGGGTATCGCTACCTTGAAAACCAGCTTTTTAACCAGAGAACCTGTGAAGCTAGTAGTATTGGTATATGTTGATACTTACGTGGAGGAATGAAAATTATCTACACCTTCAAACAATTCGTAAATTCATCGGTTACCATGGAAACAGGGAACATCTTGAATTTTGTTGATAATTTAATTTTCTTAAACGTTTCAAAACTATGCTACCTGTACGATTCTTTTAAAAGGCAAAAGGAAAAGTATCCACTCTTTTTGGACAAGCTCACTTTGGAGACCTCTGGACTGATTACTAATGGTCTTCTCAATATGACAACTAGCTAGCCCTAAAATTTCATGTCTTCTCTCACTTTTGCCTTTAAAAAAATCGTCTAGGTAGCATAGTGGTGTAGACTTTCATTCCTCAACATACGTATCAACATAAGCCAATACTAGCTTCACAGGTTCTCTGGTTCAAAAGCTGGTTTTCAAGGTTGCGATACCCCTTAATGTTCTTTTTTACCTCCCTTGATTTTCTCTCTATTTCTTTGTACAATGTAATTGGGGTTTTCATGGACATGACAAATTACGGAAATCTTGAACACGGTTTCCAGTCCCCGACGAATTCGAGCTACCCGTGTTTGACAGTAACTTGAGTCCATATCTTTATATATTTTGAGTATGCTTGAAACACATTGATTGAATCATTTTCAACGTAAAAACGTACATGGTTCTGCTGCAACTAAAGCAGTTTTGTCATCTGACCTAAGTGCACCCAGGCATAGTAGAGATGTAGGCAGGCAATGCTCAATAGTTTTTTTTTACTTGAAAGTGGCCAATAACGAGACTTTCTCAAAGGAAAACTTAAAATGGGAAAATGGAGAAAAGCAAAAGCTCAGCTTTAGGAAGAAAAAAGAAAAAAAGCAGGACGACAGACTAAAACTGTAAAAGGAAAGGAAGAAAAAGAGAGAAAATAAAGAAGCTAAAATGAAGACAGAAGAGAATTTAAAGGAAAATGCTCAAAGGAAAGGAAACAGCCGGAATTAAAATACAACAAAATGCCAAAACAGAATGAGAGCCCAAAAATATTCTAAAACTATAAGTGTTTGAACCTGTAACAAATGTCATGGGCTATGAAAGTGGCATGAATGAGTGTGTGTGTGTGTGTGTGTGTGTGTGAGTGTGTACGCGCGCGCACGTGTGTGTGTGTGTGTGTGTGTGTGTGTGTGTGTGTGTGTGTGTGTGTGTGTGTGTGTGTGTGTGTGTGTGTGTGTGTGCCTGTGTGCGTGTGTGCATATGCTTGTATGTGTGAGAGATAGGACAGAGGAAACGACAGAGAAAGGGACTGAGAGAGAGAAGAAAGGGGGGTGGAGGGAGGCGGCTGAGTAGAGAGAAAGAGGGGTAAGTGGAAGATGAAACATGGATACAGTCAAACTCTAACCAGATGAACACAATATTATGGTTTTAAAGCTGAGTCCATCTGCTGTGGAAAACCAAGTGGATAACTGCAGAATGCCCTCTTGGTGAAAATAAATAGAAAGTGCAGGACTGCAGATCACAAACTCGACATATTTCACATTTCACAGTTGTCTATTTTTTTTCTTCCCCCAACTACCTAAAAAAAGGGCCGCTTTGGTCTCAGATGTAATGAGCTTTATGTTGCATGATGAGCTTTATCATGTAACCGTCATTTTGATATCTAATTGAGATTGAGAACGGTGGTTTGGAGTTTGGACAATTGAAAGATGCGTTTACTGGTCAGCAGCCAAAGATAAGACAGTTGAGCAATAACTGAGACTTGTAATATGTGGCATTGCCTCTAATATTGGTAGACTTACAAGTACACTAACCTCGTTATTCCAGAATATAATTTAAACATGAAAATCATACCCCCCCAAAATTTAAAACCCCAGGAAATAAACTATCCATTAATCCAGATCAGTCAGCATTATCCCAGCTGTTGTAAATGGATCCCACAGTATATTCATTTTTTCCCTCTCAAGTTGGATGTGTTTTGAGTTAGTTATAAATATGATCATTTTGGCACAGATATTATTTGTCTTATGCAGATCTATACTACATCTAACTTCCTCTAGTCTTGTGTGTTTGCTTGCGACCTAAACATTGTAAAACGCAAGTAACCGAGTCCAGATCAAGCCAGGGTTCCTACTCATCACGAGAAAGAGTTTCCCTTTTTTCCCCTGATTTCGTCTTGGATTTTGCAGCCATTTTTTCTTATATTTTTAATGACGACAGAGCTAAGAAGCAGAAATGAAGAGAAATGCAAGGTAAATTGTAACAAGGCCATGGACAGTTCTTCTCTCTGGGGCATCAGTATCAAGGACAGGGGTTATAGCATTTGAGTAACGTAAACATGGGGAGGGCTGGTTAGCTGTTGGCCTGACTCTTGCAAAATCGAAATAAACAGACAAAATGCGTCAAGGGCCTTTGATCTTAATTAATAAGTGTACATCACTCCACAAATTGCAGCACAACCCTTTTTTATTGCTTTTTAAAACACTCTTTTATTTGCCTAGGTCGTCACCCACAACACACAGGCCGTCACAAACTAATGTTGGTTTATCTCCTTGCTAATGATTTTCTAAGGATAAAGTGGTACTGCGCGACGACAAGGGCTCAGTGCACAGAGGGTATCAAAGTTAGCTGTGACGTGGACTATCTGACTTTCTCTTACTTATACCTGGGAAGGTGGGGGCGGGTTGGGAGAGATGAACAGCAAATACACTTCTTTAAATTGTAAAATTGAATTTTGTTTTTTTCTTAAAGTTTAAAAACCTTAACGATTAATTGTTGGCAGCCCTTTGATTTCCTGGCTTTCTCATATACATTTTCATTTTCATTCATATTCACCCTGTTTTCCAGACCAGGAAATCTGAAAATAAAATTCTTTTGAAACAACTTTTCAAAAAACAGAAACAACTATAAATACCTGCTTACAACAGAAAAAAGTAAATGGCAAGATGCACAGACGTATTACAAGATCCAGGTCACTAATAAACACAGACATCAAAATTGTCACACAAGAAACAAAAGTACTCTGCCAACAACAATCCAACAGCTGTCTTTCAAGCATTAAAAGGGCAGCCACTGACATTATCCACAAAAAAGAAAAGTATATAACAGAAAATAGTGACACAAAATCTTTACCTCCTGCACCAGCCCCCAGCCCCGTGCCAAGGCAATCTCTGTCATCAGGAGACAGGTAAAAAAAGGATAAGCTGTTGCTAACACAATTAGATGACAGAATAATGCCATGTTTCCTTTGGAACCACATAATGACATTGTAAGCACTGAATGAAAGGTAAAAGTAAAGAAAGCTATGATAAAAGAATATATGGAAAACAGATGTTTTCAAAACGCAGAAATATGATCCATGTCGTCCATACTTCATCTAACAGTGTCTTTCAGGAGGAAATACCCAGAACAGATAGGCAGGTAGATCAACAAGCAGACAGAGATAATCAGAGATAAATAGACCAACGGAAATACAAACACAAATAACAGAAGACATGACAAACAGATTAACATATGATACGAAACCTATTTGCAAAAATACTCACTTTCCCAGCAGGGCTGCTACCCCAACAGTACTGCGAGAGGTAGACATTGGGGCCACATAACTCCACTGACGGGCCTGAGGGTCCCAGCGCTCAACAGTGTTCAGATAGGACCAGCCATCATGGCCCCCAACAGCATACATCGGACCTTCCAGTACCCCAACACCTGAAAAACAAATAGTATTTTTAGACAGGTTTTTAAATTTAGTTTAAGTTGGGACCCCCTCTCAAATTTTCAAGATTTACTCAGGACTGGGCCAGAAACAAGCACTTCTGCCCTCTTCGTTACTGACTTTGAAGTCCTAGGATAGTTTCCCTTGATCAATACAGCTACAAACTACTATAGCCTCAATAGACAACATACTCTAGCCTGAAAAGTTCTTGGAAGTCTTGATAAGCCACAAAAGGAAAGCATATGCCAAAATAATAGGCAAAGGATTAGACCTTAAACCTGAGTGAAGCTCAGTTCTGACTCCTCAAAGAAAGAGGATGCATGGATGCTGTATTCAAATTCTGACAGCTTTGAGAGAAAACCATCGGGCACAACAAGGATCCGACATTGTCTTCATGGATCAGAAGAGGGCTTTCGACAGAGCAAATCTTGTTAAACTGTGAAAGACACTAGAAATGTATGGCCTCACAGGACAAATGCTAAACAACGTTAGAGCTCTATATACCAACAGCAGTAGTTCAGTTAGAATAAAGGAAGGCAACTCAGACTGGTTCAAAGTAAGATCTGGAGTATGACTTGGGTGCACTTTATTTCCCGTTCTTTTTATAATATATATGAAAACAAAAATGCAACACCAAAACCAAAGCCCAGACAGCCTAAATGAAATTCAGCTTGAAGACGAACACTGTCTTATTCATCCAAACCAACAAAGCCACCAAATCACATCGCTGAACTGAACAACAGCTGTGAGAAATTTGACACAAGAATAAGAACATCAAAAACAAGTTATGAAAGTTAGCTCAAACCATAGTTCGCTGAACATTCATGTCAATAGTAAACAACTAAAACAGGTCAAGGAGTTTATATAACTTGGCAGCATTTTTTTCTCTGAAACGAGTCCACAGAGAAATAGAAATGCAAACTCAAAAAGCCAACACTGCCACCTATCATCTCATCCAAACATTTTCATGGACACAGACAGCTTCAATATTTATACCAACATTATGCTACCAGTGTCAGACCTGGACATTATTGGCACAGAGTCCTGCCTGCATTCATAAAAAAAAAATAGAGAGTAAAATGGTCTGGCCACCTGTCACGAAAATCACCTTGCTAGCCAGCCTACAGAACCAAGTATTCAGGATTTAACGGAAGAGGCAGGCCATGCAAAAGATGAATTGAGGAAGTCAAGAGAACCCTGAGAAATTATAACATCCCAATCGAAAGAGCAGCAGAGTTGGCCTACCATAGAAAACTGCACCTTCCCTTGACACTTAAAGGCAACAGAGGATGAAAGACTAAAACGTAAAGCATAAGATTACTCCTGGGTTTGTTGTGGACATTTTTCTGTTTATCACTAAACATCCAAACCCATTTCCTTACTATACCCACACTCACTGCCTTTTCACCCTAAACAGTTGTCATCTAACGGAGTCTTTCATATGATTTTAAGTTTTGTACATTTAGGAAACAAGTCATTGATCCAACTTCACAGTCGTTAGCATTTTCTATTGTTTTCCACATGTTTGATGAGGCACTTTGAGAACATTGGACAAGCCAAAAAGGGAATGAAATAGTCGAAAGGCAGCCTCAAGAAAGGTGTGAAAATGGTACAGTCCAGTCCAGTCCATTTATAACAGCCTCTGTTATTTCAGGAACTTGGATATAACAGTGATAAATCAAATCCCCCTTTTTTTTTTCTCTATAAGTGTAAGTAATATAAAATGAACCTGGATATAACAGGGTTCAATCTGTGCAAACTCGGATAAAACAGTGATCTTGCAAAGCATGAATTTGCTTTCGATCCGTCAAATTTAGTCAAATTATTAAAATTTGTCTCAACCAAGACATTTCACCTATTTGTATACACCCCCCCCTCTAGTTCAAACTTTCAACCCCAAATAGTGTTGGGGTCACTGATCGATTCCATCTCAGTGTCAGCAAAACAGCCCACTGGAAAAGGATCTGCGGTGATCGAATATATATAGTAAGCTGAAGGCTCAATGGTACTGGTAGTTTCCTTTGATAACGGTTATAACAGGACCCGCTTATAACAGGGAAAAACTGCCGGTCTCATCTGTCCTGTTCTATCCAAGTTTGACAGTACTTACTTTAACAATAAACCCCAAAAGATGAATATTCTGAAGAAAGATTTTTATGCAAATTGTGGCAAAACACATACCCAAACCATGGCGGTGAGTGGACATGGGAGGCATTAGAGTCCAAGAATTCTTTTTGGGGTCATAACATTCCACAGTGTTGAGTGTCTTCAGGCCGTCACGACCTCCCACCACAAAGAGCTTATCATCCAGCACGGCCACACCAAACTGCAGTCTCCTACCTGACATACTGGCCACTTGGGTCCACGTATTTGTGCGAAGGTCATACTTTTCTACACTAGTCGGACCTGTGAAGAGGAAAAACCAAAAAGGATCAGCGCCATTGTCATTTATACCCCAAAAGCCTTGAACAGTAAAGTACAGAGAATACAAGTCTGCTCTTGAACTTTATCTCATAGCCAATAGCTAAGATAATAGCAAAGCTTCGCGTTAGAATATCATATTTCGTAAAGTTTCTTTTTTAAAAAATTCAGTTAATTAAGCTATTTATTCATCTTAGCAATAACCGTAAAAATAGGGAACAAGAAGAATAAGAAGAATATGGGGTGTAAGAAGCAGCAGACCCAACTACTGTTTCTATATTATCTTCATAAAGCAGTTTTGAGCCAGGTAGACTCATTGTACATTGTATAATTGCATATATACCCTCCATCCACACAACTTACATAATTTAGGTGGCGGGCTGCTTTGTCTGAGCATTTGCTTATTAACTCAAAAGCTTAGAGTTTGAGTAAAGAGAAGTAGACTGACATAATGACGGCCATTTAGGGCTGGAAAAAAGAATAAACACACAGATAGAAAAAGAGGAAAAGAAAATTAGCAGGACCTCTCAGTGGTCAGCCCACTCACTAAAAGGCATACATGTAAGCAAATATGAGAAACGCTGTAAAAGAATGGCAAAGGTGAAAAAAACTCACCTTTCGTACACTCCATGCTGCCGACAGCGTAGAGAACTCCAACCGTAGACTTGCGCGGCTTGGTGCGGGGAGACTGGAAAGATGAGCGTCTCTCAGGCAATAAGTGGTATTTGAGTGCTTCCATGATGAGTTGCTGGCATTCCTTGTCCTCATGGAACAGAGAGTTGGTCTCTACGTGGTCAGCGATGAACTGGAAAAATCAATTATACAATGTATCACTCATTTGAGAATTGTACAGTTTTCAAAAGGTACGGCTGTAACCACCCCCCAAAAAAAACACACCAAAAAACCCCCCTCAAAAAACAACAAACAAACACACACACACATAGCTCAGCACTTTAGTGGACCTCTGGAACATCTCTGACCGACCTGAGTCAAGTAAGTGGAAACTCTAGAAAATTCCCCTGACAGCCTGAGCGCAAGAACTCTGCATTGGAGATTGGGACCACGGCCATCTGCATCATGAATCCAATGGAACAAATAATGCCACGAACTGAATGAAACAAAAGCGGATACAGTTTCAAAATAAGAAAAGATGGGCAGAGAAAAGAAAAACATAATGTTTAAAATAAAACTGGAAAGAAAACTTGGTTATCTTCCTGAGGAATGGTTCTCATGATGCTGACACTGATAATTAAAGATGAGTTAACTATGTGAAAGATAATATGCTACTTTAATTTATATACAAGTATACACACACACAGACAGAAAGAGGAGAAAAGAGAGAGAGAGAGAGAGAGAGAGAGAGAGAGAGAGAGAGAGAGAGAGAGAGAGAGAGAGAGAGAGAGAGAGAGAGAGAGAGAGAGAGAATGGTTCTCATGATGCTGACACTGATAATTAAAGATGAGTTAACTATGTGAAAGATAATATGCTACTTTAATTTATACGCAAGTATACACACACACAGACAGACACACACACACACACACACACACGCACAAACCCAGACACAAATACACCCTTACACACACCTTCTGTCTCATCACACACGCACGTATACACCATTATGATAGGGCCATACAAATACATAGAATAATATATTATATAAGGCGATCTGTAGATAAACAAAAAATACATTATAAAGATACATTGTCATTTACATAATATTGTACTGAAAACGAAGCTTCTGGGTTTAGAAATAATTTCATCAAATTCAAATGTGTCTTTAATCTCACGTTTTAAATTTAGACTCAGGTATAAGGGGTTGATGAAGGGAGTTCTAAGCCAATGGAACAAAATAGGCAAAGGACAATTCAGCTAATTTTTAAAGCTACTTTCATGGGAACTCTCCTTAAAGATACTGATTGTCTGGTCTCGGTGATCAAGATGGAACATAGATCTAGATGAGATCACAAAGCCGTGAGGGAGATTTGCCAATGACATACTTGTGGCATAGTATTTCATTTTTAGTCGATATTCTAGCTGGCTGACCTCGCAGCATGATCCTGAAAATGTGTGACGCTAAAGTGGTATTAGGTAGTTCAAATAGTTGAGCATTGTATCAATCAATACGTGAGAACAAGAAAGATGACACGATATTTTCTATGAGAATTCATTCATAAAACATAGACATGTTATGTCCAATTCTGTACAGATTACAAAATACGAGACGAGGGTACATAAATAACTGACAGGATGTTTCGTTGGCAA
>NW_004797617.1:488318-489950 GCF_000002075.1 Aplysia californica
TATATACAAGTATACACACACACAGACAGAAAGAGGAGAAAAGAGAGAGAGAGAGAGAGAGAGAGAGAGAGAGAGAGAGAGAGAGAGTATGTATGTATGTATGTATGTATGTATATGATATAGATTCACTGCTGAACGTACAGTACCACTTCAATAAGAATTTCCCCACAAAACAAATTTAGAAATTTCAAAATCCACTGTTTTCAGCCTTTACATTCTTCTTTCCATCCCTATTTCCTCCGAGAACCCACCTGAGGGGCCATCAGGGGCAGCTTGATATGCGACAGCAGCATAGAGAGCAGCTTTTTCCTGGTGGGCAGGTCATTACGTGCCCAACGCAATACTGCCTCAAAGATGGTCTCCTCGTTGGGAACATTCAGGTCATCACTGGCCAGGAGCTTACAGACTTCGTCACAGGGCAACAAGACAAACTCCTGGTTCTGCATCACCTCCACAAAACGGTCCTGAGGAGGTAGTTTTGTAATAGCTTGTTCACTTTCATCTGTCTGCCTTCGAAAAAAAAACTGGCTCATTCATCATTCATTAATATGCCGATTGCATGCAACTTTTCATGGCACTCCTGTCGGCCAGCCACCAACAAAAGTACTTTCCCAAAGGATCATTTTAAAAGTTTGTCTTTTTGGGCTCTACATGATAAAACCTGCTCTTTTGGTGCATTCACAGGATCGCTACAATAAATCATCCACTGTAAGAGAATCACATAGGTACAATAGTGGCCATTTAGTGCAACGAAAAGAAAAGTACAGAAAGGACACAAATGATGCAGTAGGACGTGCCACTGGCGCCCTCCATCCATTTGCCAATTCATACCAAGGAAAAGGCAAGACGGACATGGACAGAAAACAAAAGAGGTAGTCAAGAAGTAGACTCTACAAGTCCCATTCTCCAATTACCTGGAAGCATGCCTTGTCAAATTTTACTTCAGTTTAGTACGGGGTTTTACGGCGCTCGTAACTGCATAAGGTCATATGAGCGCGCAAAACAAGTTGGGTTTTTTTTTCTCAATAGCTCACTGCTCGGCCTGATTCTGGTCAAAATTTCTAATTAAAATTGTTAAAACGCTAAAAATTGAGTGTATAGTATAGTATAGTATAAGGTTTTACGGCGCTCGCAACTGCTAAGGTCATATGAGCGCGCGAAACACAAGTTGTTCACCTCTGCGAAAGTTCACTTCACGACTGGTAACTAGTTTACTTTAAAATGCTAAAAAGTTAAAATATTCAAATTCGGTGTAAATACATTTGTGATCTAAAACAACTTTTAAGTAACAATAAAAATTTTAAATAATATCAGATTCACTTTACAACTCGCCATAAAGGCCAATGGCCTTTATAAAATTTAAAATTCTGCTGGGAACAACGACGGAGAAAATATCCTGCAATTTCTTGCATTTATAATATTTCCTTCGGATCTCTCCAAAGTCTAGACATTCTGTTAAAATGTGTCTAATGGTAAAATCTGTGTCGCATCCGACACAGAACGGCTTCTCCTCTCCCTGTAGGAGGTATTTGTGAGTCAGGGCCGTGTGTCCGATGCGCAATCGAGTAAAAATGACTTCGTCTCTTCTGGAGAGATCCGAAGGATTTCGCTGTTCTAGTCTGGGTTTAATTT
>NW_004797617.1:492402-495180 GCF_000002075.1 Aplysia californica
TACAATAAATCATCCACTGTAAGAGAATCACATAGGTACAATAGTGGCCATTTAGTGCAACGAAAAGAAAAGTACAGAAAGGACACAAATGATGCAGTAGGACGTGCCACTGGCGCCCTCCATCCATTTGCCAATTCATACCAAGGAAAAGGCAAGACGGACATGGACAGAAAACAAAAGAGGTAGTCAAGAAGTAGACTCTACAAGTCCCATTCTCCAATTACCTGGAAGCATGCCTTGTCAAATTTTACTTCAGTTTAGTACGGGGTTTTACGGCGCTCGTAACTGCATAAGGTCATATGAGCGCGCAAAACAAGTTGGGTTTTTTTTTCTCAATAGCTCACTGCTCGGCCTGATTCTGGTCAAAATTTCTAATTAAAATTGTTAAAACGCTAAAAATTGAGTGTATAGTATAGTATAGTATAAGGTTTTACGGCGCTCGCAACTGCTAAGGTCATATGAGCGCGCGAAACACAAGTTGTTCACCTCTGCGAAAGTTCACTTCACGACTGGTAACTAGTTTACTTTAAAATGCTAAAAAGTTAAAATATTCAAATTCGGTGTAAATACATTTGTGATCTAAAACAACTTTTAAGTAACAATAAAAATTTTAAATAATATCAGATTCACTTTACAACTCGCCATAAAGGCCAATGGCCTTTATAAAATTTAAAATTCTGCTGGGAACAACGACGGAGAAAATATCCTGCAATTTCTTGCATTTATAATATTTCCTTCGGATCTCTCCAAAGTCTAGACATTCTGTTAAAATGTGTCTAATGGTAAAATCTGTGTCGCATCCGACACAGAACGGCTTCTCCTCTCCCTGCAGGAGGTATTTGTGAGTCAGGGCCGTGTGTCCGATGCGCAATCGAGTAAAAATGACTTCGTCTCTTCTGGAGAGATCCGAAGGTAATCAATGTCTTTGAGATCGTTCTAGATTCTTATTCCAAAAGGGCTTACTTTATTTCCTAAGGAGGATAGTGTTTTTAGATCTTCGGGAAGGCCAAAGACACATTTGTGGGCTGGGTTTTGGGGTACTGAGCTAAGTTTCAAAGCGTACTGCAAAGAGAGTTTTTTCCTTCTAAGTTCTAAAGATGGTTCATGCGCTTCTGCCTGTAAACTTTCTACAGGTGAAGTACGGAAAGCGCCTAGGGCAAGGCGAAAGCCTTGGTTCTGATCAGGGTCTAAAATTTTAAGGTAAGACTTTCTGGCTGATCCGTAAACAGGACTGGCATAGTCCAGCCTGGAACGGACAAGGGAACGGTAAAATTGAAGAAATATTTCAGTATCTCCTCCCCATTCAGGATTGGATAATACTTTTAAGGCGTTGAGAGCACTCTGGCACCTCGTCTTTAGGTCTTTCAAGTGTGGTAGGAAAGAAAGTTTATTGTCGAAGATTACGCCCAGGAAACGAGCTTGTTTTTTAACAGGAAGTTTCTCTCCAAACAAATATAAATCTGGTTGTCGCACACACTTGTGTGACAGACAAAAATGTACACAGTTTGTTTTAAATGTGGAAAATTTGAACCCGTGCCCGTTTTTTTGATTGATTGGGTAGATGTTTTACGGCACTATCGACACAATTTTGGTCATTTAAGCGCCATCAGGTTTCACCGCTACAAAATCAGACGTGTTTTTAATAAAGTCTTTCGGAGCTCGCAACCGCAAACGATCACACTATTTCTATTATGCTAAAAAGACGAACAAACATTTATAAAATTTTTTTGTAAATATGGAAAAGGCTTATTTACATTTGTATATACAATACAAATTTCAGTGTATGTATATATACACCGTATGTATATATACACCGACAACGACAACTATATATTTTCACATTTTATTAAACAGTCCAATTTCTATTATAAAATTAAAAATTCTTCTAGGTTCTATGATGTTAAAAAGGGTCTTAATATCTTTACATTTAAAATATTTATCACGGACATAATTAAAGTCGACACATTCCATTAGGATGTGCCGAACTGTGAAATTTGTGTTGCACGCCACGCAAAAAGGAGCTTCCTCTCCTTCGAGCCAATGTTTGTGCGTGACGTGCGTGTATGTATAGTATAAGGTTTTACGGCGCTCGCAACTGCTAAGGTCATATGAGCGCGCGAAACACAAGTTGTTCACCTCTGCGAAAGTTCACTTCACGACTGGCTAACTAATTTACTTTAAAATGCTAAAAAGTTAAAATATTCAAATTCGGTGTAAATACATTTGTGATCTAAAACAACTTTTAAGTAACAATAAAAATTTTAAATAATATCAAATTCACTCTACAACTCGCCATAAAGGCCAATGGCCTTTATAAAATTAAAAATTCTGCTGGGAACAACGACGGAAAAAATATCCTGCAATTTCTTGCATTTATAATATTTCCTTCGGATCTCTCCAAAGTCTAGACATTCTGTTGAAATGTGTCTAATGGTAAAATCTGTGTCGCATCCGACACAGAACGGCTTCTCATCTCCCTGTAGGAGGTATTTGTGGGTCAGGGCCGTGTGTCCGATGTGCAATCGAGTAAAAATGACTTCGTCTCTTCTGGAGAGATCCGAAGGATTTCGCTGTTCTAGTTTGGGTTTAATTTCATATAATTTATTATTTTTCTGCTTTTCCCAGTGGCTCTCCCACAGACTGGAGGTGTACTTTTTGACTTTATTTCTTTATTTCGATCCTTTTGGGTATAGCGTTGCTCTTGCTTGAGCGAACGTTCCGCTGTACTGGGCCCTATGTGTGAGGATGGCTTTCTCCTGACACCACTTCGGACACTCC
>NW_004797617.1:496107-501107 GCF_000002075.1 Aplysia californica
CCGGTTCTATGAACCGGTCGCAACCGATTGAGTGCAGTAGGCCACTGCACCCGCCCGTCTAGACCGAATCCAGGGCCAAAGTGGCGTGTTGGTGAGGGAAGCCACACCTCAGCCACCAGGGTCCCCTTCTCCGGTCGTACGGGTCGCACCCCACGGTCAACGGGGTGCCTCGCGTTGCGGGGATTTGGGGTCTATTCTTTGCTGGACCGGACCTTCGGTCGACAGAACAGAAAGAAAGATAGATGGGTAGAAGACATAGCAAGAGCGGACAAAGATGTGGGTAAAATCAAAGCAAAATGAAGACTATGTGAAATACAGACTGGCAAGATGTCATAGCAAGAGGATAGTTAGAAGTTCCAAGGAACAGTCAGGGAAGGAATATGGCGAAATATTATTATTAAGGGAACTCGCAACGACATTTCTACAAAAATGTCAAAGAAATGAGACTACGAGACGAACCATACTGTAGTCAATGACAAAAAATGAAACCCACTCAGTGAGGAAGACAGCATCAAAAACAGATGGCAGGAGTATTTCTGGGAACTCCTTAACCCAAGCAGCCAAGGAAACACACAGAGCCAATTTCAACCACGATACCCAGGAGAAGATGAACCAAACATCTTAAGATAAGAGGTACAGCCGGTACTGAAGAATAACCCAAGGAACAAAGCAGAAGGCATTGACGACATTACAACTGAAGCTATCCTGGCAGGTGGAGAAACAGCACTCACCTGGCGGACCACAATATTCCAAAAAGCATGGAGGGAGAGGAGAGTCCCAGAAGACTGGCAGCGTGCAGTTGTGATACCAATCCGGAAGAAGAAAGGCAGCAAGAGAGACTGCAACACGTATAGAGGAATTTCCCTTCTGAGCTTTGAACAGCGTGCAAGGCACAAGGTGGAACAATTATTGAGTGAGGCGCAGATGGGCTTCAGAAAAGGGAGAGGGTGTTCAGACACTATCTTCGCTCTGAGATAACTGAGTGAAAGGACAATTGCATACAACAAATAACTGAATCTTGTGTTAGTAGACCAGGGAAAAGCATTTGATAGAGTAGATAGAAACAAACTGTGGCAAACACTTGAAGAGTACAGCATAAAGGGGCAACTTTTGGACAACATCAGTGCCATCTATACGAACAGTATGAGCACAGTCTGCACCCAAAACAAACTCACTGGCTGGTTCGACATGTCATCTGGAGTGAAAAAAGGGTGTGTGGTATCACCGCTTCTATTCATAATATACATGGACAAAATTACAAAAGAAGCAAACCCCAACCCGATAGACCTGAACGAATTGCTGTTTGCGGACGATCAAAGCCTGGCATTTGAGAAAGAAGAGCAACTTCAAGAGCACACAGACAGGCTGAATACACAAAGTGAAAAACTCAACATAAAGATCAGTAAAAACAAAACGAAGACGATGACAATCAGCAGAACACCAGGTAACCTTAACATCACCATTGATGGAAATCCGCTGAAACAAGTCAGCGAGTTCAAATATCTTGGTAGCATCTTTTCGGAAGACGGACATCTCAACAGAGAAATTGAGACGAGAGTACAAAAGACTAACAGCGTTAGCTACCAGCTTGCCCCACTCCTCGAACATCCTAACATCCCAATTGAGACCAAAGCCAAGCTCATTAACTCTATCTTCATCCCCACCTTGACCTACTACTGCCAGACATGGACCCTGACCAAAAGTCTGAAATGTAAGATAACCACCTGCGAGATTAGATGTCTGAGGAAAGCCGTCAACAAAACCACACGGGACATGGTCAGAAACAACAAGATCAGAGGAATGATGGGAACAACACCAGCTGTCCTCCACTACATTCGAAGGCAAACAATCAGGCGGTTTGGACATTTCATACGTATGGCACCTCATCAGCTTGCCAGTAAAGCCTACTACAGAAAAGTATCACGGTACAAGGCAAGAGGAAGACCAAGAAAGACATGGATCCAGGGTGTGAAGGATACCCTGAAAACATACAATATCCCACCCAGCCAGGGCATCAAACTTGCTAGAGACTGGGAGCTCTTTCTCCCCTCGACGCCCTAGAGGTACAAGAGGACGGATAAAGTAAAGTAAGTATAAACGTTTTTGTTCATCTCCAGGGCTCCTCACCCGTGATCCAGTCCAACAAAGGGACAAGGCTCAGATGTCCATAGATGGCGTCAGGGCTACCCTAGAGATATACTCCCAATGAGATGGCAAGAAATCTCGCCTTCCAACCAAGATTGACAAAAAAAAGCAGTTCCAAGAACCGGCCGTAACCGACTGAGTGCAGTAGGCCACTACACCCGTCCGTCTAGACCGAATCCAGGGCCAAAGTAGCGTGTTGGAGAGGTAATCCACACCTCGACCACCAGGATCCCTTTCTTCGGTCGTAAGGGTGCCTCACATAGTGGGGATTCGGAGTCTATTTTTTGCTAGACCCGATCTTGGGTCGACAGTTCGGACAGAAAGAATAATGGAAAGAATATATAGCAAGGACGGACAAAAGATGCCACACCTGTGTCAGAGAGCTAGTGTGGTGTATGAGTGGCATCCCATCAGCGGGAGGGGGGGGGGTGCACCCCCGGTTGATGTGACAGGCGACTCTTTTTTATTTTATTCAACGGTCACCTCAGGAAAGGAAGAAAGACGACAGAAAACCGACGATACACTTAAGTAAATGTCACCCATGCGCATCCGAGTATAGATCTTCATGGGCGACATTTCAACATTGAAGGGGTTGCACCTCCTGCTGGCGGAACAGTGAGTTTATTTACTATCCCCGCCCCCAACCCATGGGGGAGACGGATTTCCAGAAAAAATAGGGAAGATTGGAAGCACTGCAGAATGAGTTTTTTTATACTCTCAGCGCCCACCGTAAATCTGGTAGTTTTGACACCTTTATTAGTATGGCGGTAGGACAAGCCCAAAATCGGTAACTATCGAAAAATCGTTGGAATTAGGCAGCCCTGGTAAAAAAGTATATCTTATCACAGGTACCCAGCAACCACCAGAAGCAAATTTCGTCACGAGTATGATTGTCATGTTTTACACAATTTAGAACATTTGGGGGAACGGGCTACTTCAAAAACACCCCTTCACTATCTTAGAATTACAACGTTCTATCTGACATTTTGGCCGTTTTGAGTTACTTAGACCAAGAGGTCAGAAACCAAATGCTCTTGCCTCTATCAGCGCCATCAAAACCTAATATTGTTCGGAGTCATTATCAAGACATGCAAAGACTTGCATTCGAAAAAGCTAGACACATTGTGAAACTCAAAAGTTATAACATCGTATTTCTCAAAACTATGTACTGAGCAGATAGAACTTTGTAATATTAGGGTAACGACTTGTTATAACCGACGACAAAATATACTTTCACGCAGTAGCAAGTCAGTCCGTAGTAGTAGATTGTATTATTCAATTTGTATAACGCACAGTCTCAATGTTTCTTCTTAATAATAAACCCTATCTACAACAAAAACACAATCGCAACACATCCATTCTTGAAGAAAAAAACCAACAACAAACCCCCTCCCCACATGTTCTCACCATCACAAAATTGTTGGCCACTTTGTAAAGGTCCGTGCAACCTTGAATGTCTGCAAACTGGCGGATGCCGATGCAGTTGGATGGGTGTAGCTGCTTCATGAGAAAACTGCAGCAGGCCTCCACGACCTCAGACATTTGCAACAGGCACGCCGTGGACAAAAGGCTCTCTACAGTCTCCTCCTTCAGCTGGATGTGGCCTGGCAGGAAGAAAAGATGTGTTTGTTTGTTCATTTAAGTGAAGTGAACCACATCTACACAACAATGGTCATTTGGTGCAGGTAAAATGTTAGCTAAACAGACAGAAACAGCACAGTGGTGAGGGCCAACATGTGGTCCATTCCAACCACCTCTGTAAGTCGTAGGATGCAACAATTACTACTATAAAGCCACATTAAGGGTCATCCAGACACTCTATACTGAATAGAAATGTATGGTACAACCCGTGCAGTTCGGTACAGTAAAGCGTAACATTGCACTATAGTGTTATGCAGTATTGTTAAGTGTAGTGTAGAGCAATGACATGTAGTGCAGTACAGTACAATAAAGCACAGTGCAGTATAGTTCGATAGAGTTACAGCACGTCTCAGTACAGTTGAACCTAATATTATGCTTTTAACACCCCCTCTAGTCTAACACTATAAGATTAATGACTGGCGAGACCAACAAATTTACAATTCTGATAAGACCAAGTCAAGTAGGGTGAGGCCAAGCTCAAGAACATCCAATTTGGGATTTGAACCATTATCATCTGCACAATATCAGCTGAGCTACTCCAATCCCAAGAATATATAAACAAACTGAGTTCATTTTTATTAATCGTGTGCATGCATGTTGTTTAAAAGTGTGTAAGGCGGTGGGTAGATATTTTAGAGATATATGTAGAGTGGACTACAGTGCTGATATACTCCACTTTCACTCCCTACTTATTTTTGTTTTACTCCTCAGTGGGAGAAACCGACGCATACAGAGCACACAATAAGGAACGAAGAAAAACAAAACATTCTCTTCAGCAGATAATTAAATCAGAAACTAAATTAAAAACGTTCAAAGGCCCCAATCCAAAGAAAAAGAACAGACCACCAAAACAAAACAAAAAAAAGAAACGAAAAAGCCCCCAAAAAAGAAAGAAAATAAAATAAATACACTGTACAATGTCTTCGCAGAGAAAAAAAGTCATCTGCGAAAACATCTTATCGAAGACTGTAAAAACAGCATTTGCTGAGGCAAGACACATAAAATCTGAATACATTCAAAATACAGGTACTTTGGATCAAGGCAAAAGTAATTTATCGCAGAGATGTGACAATCTAAAATGTGTTTATAGCAATGGCAAATGTCAATCAGAGCCCCGGCATTAAAGAACATAATCGTATCTATTAAAGTTGGCTTTTTTTACGCCCATATCAAAACAATTTAAATAATTTTAAAACAGGGTCAACCCAGATTAA
>NW_004797617.1:506326-510903 GCF_000002075.1 Aplysia californica
GGTTATTTACACCCCCTGTTGATCCTCCCTCTGTAGTGCTCCTCCTCCATCTCCTTTTTCGTCTCCTTCTTCCTCTAGGCATATGAGCGCTCCAAACCCGCTCTGAGAAGTGAGAAGACGGTAAAAGGCGTGAGACCGAAACCGAGAATTCCCAGAGTATCTACTTAATGTATTCATGGGTCAAAATGGACACGTGACTCAGCCATGTTGTGATTGGGGTTGGCCGCTCTGATTTTTCTGCGTGCTGCTTGGGCTTGTGCAATTTTGAAATTTGTGAGGTCTTCGTTTGTTTTAGAGTTGAACTTCCTGAGAGCTGATTTTTTTGCCGCAACAGCTTTTTGGCAGTCTTCAGTGAACCAACATTTATTTTCTTCAGGGTTTGGAGGATACTTTTGGTATGCGTCTTTGAACAATTTCAAGAAGGGTTTCATGAAATTGATCAAAATTTTGTTTTCGAGATGGGTTGAGTCTTTGGAGGCATTCCAAGTGAAACCCATCCCAGTCCGCTCTTTTAAGATTGAAACGGTCCGGGATAGGAGTTCGATGTTGAATGTCTGGAATTAGGTTGATGGGGAAGTGGTCCGATCCGTGTGGGTCGTCCAGGTCCGACCATTGAAATTCTGGAATTAGATCTGGATCACATAGGGTTAAATCTATGGATGAAAAGTTAAAGTTATTCGAATTTTGAAATGTTGGGGAATTGTCGTTAAAAATACTAGTATTGGTTTTTGTTAAGAAATCTCCAATGATTTTACCTTTAGTGTCAGTTGGTTCATTTCCCCAAAGAGGGCCAAGGGCATTAAAATCTCCCAACATGAGGAAGGGTGGTGGGGATAATTTGGAGGGATGTATATTGAATAGATCGTTATAGGACGGTGTAGGGTGACCCTGATCGCAACTGCCTGAAGTGTAGTGTTTGGTTATTTATTAAAATGGAGTTGCCCCAGAGGCGATTTGGTTGTCGTTGTCGTAGTTTTTTAATGTGAATGTGGGCAGATACCATTTGGGGTGTGAGGTCAAAAGACGGGAGAGTTTCTGTCTGGTTTGCACGCAAACCGTGAATGTTCCACTGAATAACTGCCCCTTTTGCTTATTTTGAGGGCAGTGATTCAGTACATTTCATTTTGGTTGTAGGTGACCGTTATCTCTGTTTTGGTAAGCTGCAGTCACGGTGGACCGCAGTTTTTTTTAAGGGGAGGGTGGAGGGGGAAGAGGACCGGAGTCCCGGATGCGGGTAGAGGAGGGGGGCGGATGCGGTGAGAGGGTGGAGGCCTTTGTTGGATGAAGGGCGGTGGGATGGAGGTTGATTTGCCTGAGGTGAGGGAGAAGGAGGTTGAAGAAATGAGGGTGTAGGATATGGTGATTTGTGTGAGGATGACGATGGCGAGGATGTTGTGGGTGAAGATGATGAAGGGGATGATGATGAGAATGAGGGTGAGGATGATGAGGGAGGTGAGGATGCAGAAGATGGCTGAGAGGGTGGTGAGGAAGAAGGGGTGTGGGGGGATGGTGGATGGAGAGTGGGAGAGGTAGGAGGGGAGGAAGTTGACTCCATGTCCTCCTCCGTCTCCAGAAAGGAGCATTGTTTGTTGCAGGTGTTCTGCCTTTGTCTATGTGTATGAAGGACCTTTCGGGTTTGGGTTCACTGACCCTGAGACTGTCTTCAGGACTTCTGAATGTGTTTTTGCATTCCTCGGGGTCGATCCTTTTGGGTAAAGCGTTGCTCTTGCTTGAGCGAACGTTCCGCCGTACTGGGCCCTATGTGTTAGGATGGCTTTCTCCTGACACCACTTCGGAAACTCCGTTGAAGATGCAGAGTAACCCCCTGTTGACAAATTGGACACCAGGGATCTGCAGAGTAGGTCTCCCCAGAGTGTCCTTCCTTGCCTCAACGAGGACACGAAGCACCATGTCGACAGCGCAGCAGTGTGTGTCCGAAGCGCTGACAGTTGAAACAGCGCATCGGTTTCGGTATGTATGGTCGTACTTCTAGTTCTAGATAGGCGATGTCTAATTTTGTTGGTGGTTTGGGTGTGTTGAAGGTAAGGATCCACGTGTTGGTACAGTTTTCCTTACCATCTCGCCGCACTCTGATACGACGAGCATGGACAATTCCATCGACCTCCTGAACCATCGCTTCTTCCGTATAGCCGCAGAGCTCTCGACTTTTGATGACACCCTTGGATATGTTCAGACTTCTGTGAGGTTGAACACATACAGCGATGCCACCAAACGAGGTGCAGGCAAACAGTTTGCCTGATTCTACGCTGGAACTAACATGTATCAGGAGGTCCGTTGATCCTAGATTTGTAAAGTATTTCGGTTTGTGTATTCCGAATGCTTTTAGTGATCTGTGTATTTTAAAGACGCTTAGTGTTGTAAGATCTAGCTCCTGCTTTTCATCTTTTGGGGAGATCACCAGAAATTGTGACCACCCCAACGACGTTCTTGTCGGTATGACCCAGATGCAGAACAGCATCTTCGCCCAAAAGGCCCTTCTTTCGCTTGCCCAGGCCAGGAGTTGCACCTGCTTCTCCTGCCTGGGACTTGTTGAGAATTGGGGAGGGAGAAATGTACATTTTTGGATCCATAAATTATACGTTTATATTCATCTCCAGGGCTCCCCACCCACGACCGAGTCCAACAAGGGGAGACCACTCGGAAGTCCATATCATGACTACCCTGGAGGTATACTCCCAATCGGTCGGTAAGAAATCTCGTCTTCAAACCAAGATTGGCAAATAAAACCCCGTTTCAATAAACCGGTAATAACCGGCTGGGTGCAGTAGGCCGCTGCCCCCACCCGTCTAGACCGAATCCAGGGTCAAAGTGGCGTGTTGGTGAGGAAAACCACTCCTCAGCCACCAGGATCTCCTTCTTCTGTCTTACGGGTTGCACCCCACGGTCAACAGGGTGCCTTGCGCTGCGGGGACTTGGGGTCCATTTTTTGCTTGAGCAGACCGTCGGTCGACAGATCGGAAAGAAAGATAGACGGACAGAAGACATAGCCAGTACGGACAAAAGATGTCTCCCCCACGTCAGAGAGCTAGTGACATACGAGTGGCATCTCATCAGGGGGGGGGGGGGGGGGGGGGTTATTTACACCCCCTGTTGATCCTCCCTCTGTAGTGCTCCTCCTCCATCTCCTTTTTCGTCTCCTTCTTCCTCTAGGCATATGAGCGCTCCAAACCCGCTCTGAGAAGTGAGAAGACGGTAAAAGGCGTGAGACCGAAACCGAGAATTCCCAGAGTATCTACTTAATGTATTCATGGGTCAAAATGGACACGTGACTCAGCCATGTTGTGATTGGCTGCAAACCACCGGATCGCGCGATTCGCAGGCCTGAAAACAAACGCATTTGTTTTTGTAGGTCACCGACCGAGTCGATCGGTCTGTGCCACGATGGCCGCTTTGCGACCTCAATTTGGCTAGTCCCGATGGGCCCGACCCGACCCGATCGCGTATGTGGGCACCCCCTATTAGCCCGATTTGCTGTTTTTGATCGACGTGTGTGCCACACCACGGAGTTTCTCAGTTAAAATTTCCGGTGCACGTCATAAGCATACGTACGATCTCGAACTGTGCTCACTTTAGTGGCAATATAAGCCGCCGTTTGCGCAAAATCCAGTGTCGCATCAACATGCCACCGAGACAAAAACTGGGAGAGTTTGATCGTGCAAGAGTTATTGCATGGTTGCAAGATGGAGCTGGAGCCCGAGAAGTTGCCAGGAGGCTTGCAGTGTCAGACTCTGTCATTGTCCGCTTGGGGCAGCGCCATCAAGCCATTGGATCAGTCCAAGAACGCCCATGTACAGGACGACCCCAGAAGACCACTCAGAGTGTTTGCAAGAGGTCTTTAAAACTTATGTTGAAGTCTGTTGTTCGCTTTGCTTTTCATCCACGTTTTTTTTCAAGCTGCCACGTACTTAGTTTTTTCTTCTGTGTTATTGTCACTGAATGGGAGTAGATCTTGTGTCTTGTCCGCTATCAAGACTGTGTGCGTTCGAGAACGTGTTCTGCGTGGACAAGTGAGTTAATTTCTATAGTCAGGACAGCACCAAATGGACAACTTGTCGACCTCATTGCACAGAGGTGAATTGTCCTGATTGATTTTTTTGCATCTGCCTCTGAATTCCCAAAAAAACTAAAATAACTCGATTTTTCGTGTCTATGCGACAAATATAAAGCGGTGTTTTCTATATAATCATTAGTATTTAATTACAGTCTGCGCAGGAATTTTTTAATTAGACCAAGAAGGGAAGTTAAGTGTACTGACTGCATGCGCCGCAAGACTGAGTTGTTTTCAGTCCAGTGGTTAATGAGTGACAGTGGGTTCATTTGAATTGACTCATTGCGATATATAATGAGTAAAATTTCTTTCATATCTTCCATCATTGAGATCCAGATCGCATGCGTTTCACTTTGCTGTCGCTTTTGCATTAATCACCGTGGTTAGATTACTTAATTGACAAACCCGAAAACGTTGCCTGAACTATTTCTCCAACAAGCTGATCGAGGCCGTCTCTTTCATTCGGTGACAAATCCCCCAAAAGGACAAGACATGTATATGTAAGGGG
>NW_004797617.1:511508-515136 GCF_000002075.1 Aplysia californica
TCTCTCTCTCTCTCTCTCTCTCTCTGATTATTATCTTTAATTTCTTTTATTGATACTCAACAACAACGTGCGTGCAGACATAAATAAATCTCAAGCTTTTGCAATCGACAATAAATAAACCGCCATTGGATTGGCCTCAAATAGCGTCGCTCTTAGTTTTTCGCCTTTGTATTAAATTTCATCGCTTCGCCCGGTCCGCCTCGCCAGCAGTGTGGCCAGAGCCTTACCGAAAGAAGAAACAGCACGACCTGCAATAACGAGTTCGTAAGATTGTCTGTGCTGGATGACAGTGTATATTAATTATGCCACACAAAGGAAACAATTTGTATTGCACACTATTACCATTGACCGAGTTTTACAAAGTAGGGGATCGATAAAGGACGTGCTCTATTTAAAGGGCCTACAACCCTAACGCTCATACTGCAGACATCTGTATCGTAGCGCTAAAGCTTCTAGGCATTACAAACAGAAAACGTCAGTTCGATTGTCATATGGGAACGTTTCCTACAGAACACATCAGTCGCTACATAGGGGGATATAAGATAAACACACACACACACACACACACACAATTCTCAGCCCGAGCTGTCCCTGAAAGACAGAGTCGAAGGAGCCCACCCCCTAGTGATGTAAATTGTGCCAATTTGGAGTAAAAGGGTGGTGGGTGGGGGAGGGAGTAGGGGTAAAACATTTACAATCGATCGCAGTTCACTTATTTACCTTTCTGACCGGTGGTCATATTTCTTTTTTGTTAATAAAGACATCCTTTATCAGCTTTATTGTTTGTTATGTTAAAGATCTATTTGTGTTGACGGGGACATAAAAAACAGGTTAAGACCGCTATTAAATTAACGCCCCTACCTGTGTAGGCGTACTGCACGAGCGACGCAAGCGCCTCGGCGTCTACGTCCTTAAGGGGGATCTCGTCCATATTGGCCTCGCGCACATTGCTGGTGAACATGGCAGCGAAATAGTCGGAAGCGGCGCTCAGCACAAGGCGGTGCGCGGGAATCCTTCTCTCCTCCGCCACCAATATCACATCGCACAGTTGGCGCTTGGCGGCGTACAGCTCCAACTTGCGCATCATGCGCTCCGCGTGGTTGTGCGACCGAAACTCGTCGCCACCGATGCCGCTGACGCCAGCGCCGCCGGCCGCCGGATCCTCCATGCGCGGGGGTGTCCCTTGCAGGTGGGCATAGGTGTTGTGAACCAGGTACCTGGCGGAGGTGAATAAAATATTAAACGTCTACGTAAAGAACTCCACCCTCACTCCCCCAAAAAAACCAAAAGCAAACCCCCAACAACAACAACAACAACAACAACAACAACAACAACAACAACAACAACAACAACAACAACAACAACAACAACAACAACTAACAAACAAAAAACAACAAACCCAACAACAATCCAGTTGTGTTGTACCTGTATATTATGGTCGCCTGGGTCAATAGTAATAGTTGGTTTTTTTAAATGAACAAGACAGATCAAGCATCAAACTCAAAGCACCCCTCAATCACCCACACACAACGTTTGTTTGGAGTACTGTTTAGGAGTTAGGTACCAAGTCGTGGGGTACAGAGATACAGCGTGGTATCAGTACACTGGATGCAACAAAACGCTTGCTGCCCACCCGTTACATATTAAGTTGGCGAACGGCGTGTTTTCCTTTTGACACCCTCTTGCATGGTGGTGTTCACGAGCTGCTATCGTGTGTGTGTGTGTGTGTGTGTGTGTGTGTGTGTGTGTGTGTGTGTGTGTGTGTGTGATTGTGTGTGTGATTTTGTGTGTGTGTGTGTGTGTTTGTGTGATTGTGTGTGTGTGTGTTTGTGTGTGTGTGTGTGTCGGGGGGTGGCGGGGGGGGGGGGGGTTTTTAACATCCGGCCGGGGGTTGGAATTTGTAAATATGTGATCTTTTGTTTTTTTGTGTTTCTTTTGGTTTGTCTATATATGATCATGTTTGCAAGGGGGGGGGGGGGGGGTGTTAGAATCCGTGCGTGCGTGTGTGTGTACCAGAAAAAAAACTCCAGAAGAGGACAACAAATTTTTTATATTTCACTTTATTTTTCCTTTTCTGCGAGCAGTGGAGTAGTTTTTACGAACGGGACAACAAAACAACGGCCAGACGCCGTTATAAAAAGGACCAGGACGGCATTTTGGGCAAGGGAATAGCAAGCAGACAAAAAGAAACAATAATAAGAAGCAGAACTCACCAAGCATTCGCTTGGACAAAGAGACACCTAATTCATTGCCACCCTAATCGTAAGTGCATGACGTGTTTTTCACGCCAACTTTTTTTAAAAAGTCAGATCATAATAATATTTATGGCACAAGTTAAAAATCGGAGCCGCGTACAAAGCATTCTACTTTCACACAAAAAATAACTCGACGTTGAGCAAATCTTTGATTTGGTAAGTGTTTTACGGCACTTGCAACACATTAAGGTCATATAAGTGCCGAAGATTAGAGGTGTAACAAGAGAGTAACAAACATAAAAAGGAGAGATAAGGACGACAGATGTTTGATAGGAAAAAGGAGCACCCGCTAACTACCCACGAGCAAATCTTTGAAGATGGCTTCAGATCGGACTCAGCTGTAGGCGCCGTCGTCTTGTCCACAAACAGTACCCATCAGAGAAGGATCCATAACCGAAGCCTCCCTTTTTCTGCGGAAGCCACTGCCATGGACTCCGTAAACAATTTTCAACAAAAAAAAAATCTTCTTATTCAGGTAAGTTCATTGTCTTGTCTCACACTACACACCAGTCCTACAATTTTGCACCCGAAAAAGG
Source organism: Aplysia californica (assembly GCF_000002075.1). NCBI lineage: Eukaryota > Metazoa > Mollusca > Gastropoda > Aplysiida > Aplysiidae > Aplysia > Aplysia californica. Next base: position 514,300 of record NW_004797617.1, read on the forward strand.
ATGTACGAGTATATTGCTATTTCAAATAAAGGTGAATTATATAACTTTACGACTGAAATTTTTACGGTAAAATGTTAAACCTAACCTGACCATCATACGATATCAAACCGAGGCCGCGTTGTGAACGACATGGCAAACACCAATGCGACATAACAGCCAATAAAAAAAAAACCGTTCGCCCGCAGGTAAGGGCGAAAACATAGAGAACGCCGACTTCGGAGACTGACTCAGTGAGCGCCGATAGATATAAAAATTCCCTTATGATTTCCAACTTGCCTCACAGAGAGCTGGCAGACTGCAGGCGGCTTTAAGCTCGGATCGGCGTTGTCGGCTTTATCGGAATCCAAACTACATTCTTATTGCGCTGAAAAACTGGGAAGGGCGTCTCTCTGTCAACTCACTACCTCAGTGCTTTCTTGTCCTATCTCCATTTTTTAACAATGAAAATGTGACTTCTTCTTAATCTCAATCTTTGTTGTGAACTGCTTTCACAGTTATTAAATGGAGATGCACCAAGAAAGCACTGAGGTCGCGAACTCTACGCCGTCTTGCCTTCGCCAACTCGGGTTGAGCGGTTTGCGTGACGTCACCTGACTGGACAGGGGACATTTTTAAATGGTCATTTCAAAAATGACCAGACGCCGTTATAAAAAGGACCAGGACGGCATTTTGGGCAAGGGAATAGCAAGCAGACAAAAAGAAACAATAATAAGAAGCAGAACTCACCAAGCATTCGCTTGAACGATCTAGATTCTAGATTCACTGCCACATGACAATAATGGCCGTCATGTAAACATTAAACAGGACCATATAATTGTACAGGTGCACCGAAAAAGA
>NW_004797617.1:515539-518666 GCF_000002075.1 Aplysia californica
TTATACGCGCATCTGGCAAAGTGGGAGGGGCCTGCGCTTGTCACATGACGTAAAGAAGAGTTGTCCCGTCTTGTCTTACTGAGTCTTGGGTGTTAGCTTCTTGGGTGGCCAAGATAGTGAGGCCGTCTTGGTGAGAGCGCAAGGGCTTGTACATTGCACAATAATAATATCATTAAGATTGACAGCTTTGACACGGAATATAAACTTCTTCGGTGCACAGGCTGACATCTTTGCCAGCCTCGACAATTTAGCCTATGTCTAGACCAGTGGTTTTCAAACTTTTTTTTCGCCCACCGCCCCCTTTTTCACCCTGCCGAGTCCCAGCGCCCCCTACTCTGACCCAAGCATCAATCTGACATAGCGACAAGCATAATGTTAACAATAACAAATATAGAGAGAGCTCAAACAGCAAGGTAAAAAACAACGAGCCTAAATTCTAATGATTTGGTTCTGAATAGAAACTTTAGTTAGGTTACAAATCACCATCTTTTTTTTAATAGAATCATAAATTTAAATTATGCGTGTACGAGAGGTAATAAAATAAATGTTTTCTTCAATATTATTCAAGGGCATTGAGAACAGGGTGCTATCATTTTATGCATATTATTATTTTTAGTCGTCGTTATTAAACGACCTGTGTCATTAACATCAATAAAAAGTAGTATTAAATTACACATATTATCACATATACATATATATACATATACAAAAGAAAAACACTCCAAAAAAAAAAACCCAAGTGATCATTGTTTTGAAAACAGATAGACAATATCTTTATGAGACGTTTTCTCCGATCAACTAGATTAGTTGCAATAAAGTGGCCTGTGATTTGTATATCAAATATCTCTTTTGCCTTTATGGCGAGTTGTAAAGTGAATCTGATATTATTTAAAATTTTTATTGTTACTTAAAAGTTGTTTTAGATCACAAATGTATTTACACCGAATTTGAATATTTTAACTTTTTAGCATTTTAAAGTAAATTAGTTACCAGCCGTGAAGTGAACTTTCGCAGAGGCGAACAACTTGTGTTTCGCGCGCTCATATGACCTTAGCAGTTGCGGGCGCCGTAAAACCTTATACTACTACTACTACATATATATCTCTTTTGCAGAACATAGAAATATATCAAGCTGTTCAAATGTGAGAAACTACAAGAATAAAAAATATGTATGGATCTTAGTCTATAATCATCATCATCATATCAGCAACGTCAGCACTTTCATCAGCAGTGGCAGCACATGCACATAACTAACTCTGTTAAACAAGTGAGAAAAAAAAAAAGAAAAAAAATACACATTGAGGTATCAAGTAAGGGTAAACTACAGGGTAAGAATGTACGAATAAGTCATTTGACACAGCTCTAATTGGGAGAAAGGACCTGGTGAGACGGAACCAACTTATCAAAATCAGGTTTCAGATAGATCAGTAGCAGACGCAAATCGCCACTCTCTGTGATCCTTAGTTTATTCTTCTGCTTCGTCAGCAACTTTGTCAAGGCAATGAATCCTTTTTCTACTAGTCAGGAGGTGGGAAAAGCGATGAACATCAACTTGATCCTTACCCACAGGGAGGGATATTTAATTTATCTTCTGCAACATTTTTCAACCAGGATAACTGGTACGACTTCGTGAACAACTGTTTGATTTCAAAGTCACTTTTCATTGTCAGAATCTCTTCTTCAATTGCTACTGGCAGGTTACCATCTGTTTCAGTGTTGAATGTGTCCAGTACCCAATCTGTAATTTCCAGTTGAAAAATACCAGTAAACCTTGTCTTCATATCAGCATGCACATCTTTGAAGTGGTTGGTATATATTTCTAGTTCCTCGTCAGAAACCCACCCTTCTTTCAGTGTCTCCGCCAAGCTAGGAAACAGCAAACTCTCTTCTGCCAATGTTTCGGCGGAACATTTCCAATTTCAACACGAATGACGAAAGCATGGATTTTGCCTTGATCAGGTTGGTGCCATCCCCCTGGAGTTGCAAGTTGACCTGGTTGAACTTTATGAAAAGATCTGCTCGTAATCTTGTTCGTGTGCTCTTTCAATTAACTAAAGATATCATTGTCTATTTCTTGAAAAAAACAAACCCACACACACACAGAGTCAAACAGGCAGAAAAATCGTGTTAAACAGTTTCCTTTTGAGAGCCACCGCAGTGTGCAAAAGTAAGCATTGTAAGTCATCGTCATTTTCAGTGCACAGTTTTTGGAATAACCTCGAATTTAAAGTGCGGGCTTAGATCTTGTTCTCATACCTGATGACGATGGCCAGTGTGTCATGCAGACTATCAGGCACTCGGGTTTTTTGTCACCAAATACTGTCTGTGAACGACACAGTGAACAGTAAGTACTCCAGGGACTGATTTCTTTAATAAGCTCATAAATCCACAGTACCGACCTGTCATCGACAGTGCCCAATCTGTTGCGCAGGTAAAGTCTATATATAGGCCAGAGGGATGTTTCTCCTCGAAAAATTCTTGGACCATTAAAAAAAATGGACATGCCTTTGGTATCTGTTTCCAATATTTTTTTTCGGAAATAATATTATTTCTACACTCTCTAAGAACCGATATCCATCTGAAGACTGAACTAAGGTCCTTTAAGCATTTTGCACAATGATTCCTAAACATTATTTTGCTGACACCTCTATTTCATCAATACGTCTTTGAACGGTATTGCCACTTAGTGGGAGGTGGGAGAACTTTCACCACAGGCTCTAGGCACGGTGCAGGACTGTGCTGACCACCACTCTGATCGCAGGCAATATGAGGTCCTCACCGATAGTATGGCGTTTGCCTGCCTTTGCAATTAGGAGAGATAAATCATAAGTTGCTCGTAAACCTTCATCAACTTGATCGATGTTGGCTGCAAACATCGATTCAACTGTTTTTCGTTTCTAAAAATGTATGAAAAGTGTAAGAAGGGGGGGGGGGGATCAAAAAGTCCCCCAAAAAGGTGCAAGATTATATTTGAACAGCCCCTAAGCATTTGTGAATACGTAATGCTTCAGCTGTTTTTTTGAAAAATTGAATATTAGGGACATTCCTTTTTATATATCGGAGTTCTGTAGTAGTAGTAGTAGTAGTAGTAGTAGTAGTAGTAGTAGTAGTAGTAGTAGTAGTAGTA
>NW_004797617.1:521912-523084 GCF_000002075.1 Aplysia californica
GGGGGTGACTGACGAGTTTGTATCTCAACAGGCGTTCCACACCCAGACCACTTGAGCCCTTCCCCAGAAGAAACAGTCACACGTGTTGGCCACCGATCCGACCCTGGCAACAACGCACATGCTGGTATGAAATTGGGTTTTTTTTTAGCTTGTTTGTTTTAGTAGAGGTCTTACGGTGCTCGCAACTACGTAAGGTCAAATGAGCGCGAATCTGGTATGAAAGAAGGCCGCTAATCGGTCGCATAAGATATACAGTAGGCTAATACTAATGGAATAATGGTTCATAATGTAGGTGACATGAGTGGTTTCCAGGAAGAGATAAGGTTAGCTGAGGGAGGAAAATGAGCGAAACCACGTTAACGATACTGTTCGTTCACCCTGCAGTGGCTAAGAGAGTACGGTAGTGAGTTTTTGTTTTGTTTGTTGGTTTGTTTTGGTTTTGGTTTTTTTGTTGTTTTAGTAGAGGTTTTACGGCGCTCGCAACTGCATATAAGGTTATTTAAGCCCCAAGGGGTGGGTGTCAACAGGGAAGTCCTTACAAGGAATCAGACTTACTCTGCTTACCTCTCTTGCTTCAACAGCACAAAGTCTGCTTCGACTATCAAGGCACCCCCGAAATAGCAGGTCACGAGAGTGTGACGAACATACAAAGGAAGTAGAGGAAAATGACGATAGTAAGGATTTGGAAAGAAAAAACAGCAGTTCCCTGTCGTAGTTCAGGCACAGTTATGAGCATGACATTGTTGGATCAGCCCATTCACAATTCTACAGTGCATTAGAACGAGAAATGTCCCCCCTTTGGGAATGGCCTAAAGACACTTGTCAGTTGCATCGCCCCAGGGGTGGGGGGAGGGGGGGGTAGTGAGTTTAGACTTAAGTAATGTCAATCAATTGTTGGTGACACGGGGATCAGGTGTGTGGTCACTGGGGTGTGTCCTTGAGCAAGACACGATGACCCTAGCAAAAAACAACAACAAACAAACAGGGCGCTGCACAGTGTCGACCGACAAAGGAATGGTTGTAAACAGTTGTGTATTAGTGTGTATTTATGTCATTTACGTATTCATAATTATGTATTAACGTATGTTTGCCATTGTAAACCCAAGTGCCCTTCCGGAACAAAGAAAAGTGTAATTCATAAATATATTATTATCATCATCATTATTATTATT
>NW_004797617.1:523184-525344 GCF_000002075.1 Aplysia californica
ATATTATTATCATCATCATTATTATTATTATTATTATTATTATTATTATTATTATTATTATTATTATTAGGCAGTGCTTATTTAGGCCACATGAGGCCTATATAAGGTAAGGGAGGGGGGTGGTTAGCTTATTTAGGCCACACATGCTCAAACTACCATTATCAGGCAAATGAGTTCGTTCCACTTTCATAATGGTGCACCTTTCTCATTTAGTACAAGTTTTGTCTCAGTGTACAACTTATAAATCATAATCATAATGAATATTGTAAGAACAAAGCACAATACGCAAAATTTTGCTTCATCCCAATGGTTTGAATGAGGGCCAGATTTTTTCTTCATGGAGGGGCAAAAGCTAGACTACCATATTGGCACACTTTGGTCAAGTGAAAAAGTCAAATCCTCCGAATGGACTTCCGGGTCAAATTTGGGGTATAAAAAGTGTGTACACAACGTGGCTGAGTCAAAGTTACACTATCTTTGCCTGAGTGGCACTCTCTCGTACTGTCTCGTAGTAGTACATGTAGTAGTAGTTGTAGCAAAGATCGTGTAGAGAATCTTTGGTAGTAGATTCTATCTAGTAGGCAGTTTAGTGAACGTGCACGCAGCAGGGCGAATCGGCCTCGATAAGCCCCGTAGACTTTTGTGATCGGCCACGAAGCCACGTGTTTTGAAGGGTTTAAACAACTCAGTGTTAATCGCACTGCCACATTCGACAGGCCTACATCTTTTTAAAAGGAAAAGAAAGATCATCAAAATGGTTGAATTCGCGTGAAAATCGATACGGTAGAACTGGAACTATTAAAATTTGCTTCTGAAAACAAGGCAATTTTTATAACTCGATAAAATAAAAACTATTGACTGTGTTATTCTGTATAAATTATGAAACTTCAGGACGTATTATTATTTTCCAACATTTTTTTACGCCTGAGCAGTAGAGGTAGAAGTTTTCACAACACTAATAGATCTAGTAATAGGGCTATCCGTAAAAAATGCATAGATCTACAAAAGCCAAACCATCGAATCGATCGGCCAGCGACCCAGGCACCCCGCTCTCCCCTGCACACTGTGTTAACGTGTTGCTTCGATATCGCATTATTCAACTATTAATACGTGCGGCTATGGCAATTGGGATGAACTGACTGACAAAACAATTCACAGTTTTGTTTTTATTTTACCATATATTTTACTTTAACAGTGCAGGTGATAGCTAGATCTAGATTCCCAGTCTAGAATCAGTAGTAGCAGGCCTATGCTAGAAGCAGCCAGAGAGCCTACAACTGCTAGATCTAGATCTAACTTATTGCTATGCCTTTGAGCTTTGGAATTGAAATAAAACGAATTGCACAGTTCTAGTTAATTTTAGATTCCGCAAGTAACTGTATTTCCAGAATTAATAATAACAAATATCACCGTAACATTCACTTTAACTTTTATTAGAATAATTAGATCCAACTTTTTTTTTCTAAAATCTGTTTTGCGCAAACTTAAGATTTTCTCTACTTGTAGAGCATACAATTTACATTTTAAGCCTCTGCTCAGTCTTTTAGTATACATAATAAAATACATTGGTTTTTTAACGGAATCCGTTTTACGTTGAGAAAAGCGCTAAAAACAAGTTTTAAGATTTTAAGAATGCCCATAATATTAGGAATCCGAAATTACTACCTTGATCTAGTTGGCTTACTCTTGAATAACCATGAGCAGTTAAGGAAAAAAAAGAGAATGATATAGGATTTGTCTAAATATGACTATTAGCAATAAAGATATTGCCCATTTTGTCCAATTATCCTTGCAGGTAAAATCACCCTGTACTGTACCTCAATAAGCACAAAAAGAATATTTCTGTAACTTTGTATAGGTGTTTTGTAGTTGAGTTCTATGTAAAATTCTCAACAAAATAATGTACATTTAACCGTACAACTGAGATAGACACTCATGCACACAATAACATTCACACATTACACACGCGCACACACACACAAACACACTATTACTTTTACTCTCTCTCTCTCTCTCTCTCTCTCTCTCTCTCTCTCTCTCTCTCTCTCTCTCTCTCTCTCTCTCTCTCTCTCTCTCTCTCTCTCTCTCTAGATCTCTCTCTCTCACCACAACCAGCGGAGTGGAGACAACGATATTATCTTTATCGCACGTTCGGTTCTG
>NW_004797617.1:526018-527306 GCF_000002075.1 Aplysia californica
CTTCCCGGAAAATGCTGTTTTGAGAAAATCGAAGGTAAAGTTTTTGCCCCTTGCTCAGTTCCTTTAAGGGGCAAGGAGAGTTTTCTCTATAACCAAAATATATAAACACCAATGAAACCAAACTTCCTCTATAGGTAGGGCAATGCTCACTTTTGGTGTGGGTCAAGATATCTGGAAACCGCAGAAATCTGGGTTAGCCCGCTCGTTCTTAAAGGCGACATTTAGACGTTTAACACAAAAAACGGCAGTTTTGTATTTGAGACTTTCTTTTACTGGCAGCCAATGTAGTTCTTTCTGAATTGGTGTTACGCCTGGCGATTTCTTTCGTTATATTATCAATTTTCCTGCTTGATTTTGGAGTTCTTGTAACTTTGACAATTTTTCGGCCGTCAAACCGGATAAAATAGCATTGCAGTAAATCAATTTTGACAAAAGCAGTGTTGTTACACTCTTGGCTGATACTAAAGTTAAGTAATTTAAGTACACTACCAATTTTTTACAGTTGAAAATAAATACTTTTGCTGAGTTGGGTAATTTGGGAGGACATCCATGAACATATCTTGGAACCATAATATTATAACAATTACTTTATACACTTACAGCGTTCCTCACATTTTCCCCCGGTTTCTCTGTCTCTTTCTGTTTATCATATCACCAAATCAATGGCTTTATGTAGGTAAGGCAGATGGGGTTTTTTTTTAATTCTTTCTGCACAGTTTTAAATAATTGGTCATTTATAACAGTCGCAGGAACAATGTGTGTCATCGATACATGGGTTGGAAGACATGCAGGGTGATTTAAAAAGACAATAACTTTAAAACTTTTTTTTTTCATAATAACTTTTTTTCTGAATACCACACTCAAAATTTGTACAAGAAGGTTGTAATTTGGAACCCCCCAAAAAAAATTCGTTTGACTTAGATTTAATTTCATAAGGAAGAAACCTATTTTCAAAAACGAAAACGGCTTTTTAAAAAAAAACACCCATGGCCTGTTAGACCACTGGGGCTTGCAATATATCGCGATTGTAGGGATTTTCATTGGTAGGCCTAGTGCGAACTTGAGCGTCATGAAGCAAAAATGGGACATAGTTGAAAACGTGTTGTTTTACGCGCAACGCAGAGCAAAACAGTAATTCTATAGATTTTTAAAATGAATAGCAGCCAAATTCCTTTGGACTACAAAATGAGTACATTTTTTTCACGAAAAGCTTCAGTGTGGAGGAAAATATTTATCTCCCAAAAAGAAGTAATTGATTTTTAAATTTTTTTATTTTTTTATTATTTTT
>NW_004797617.1:528004-534398 GCF_000002075.1 Aplysia californica
CGTGTGTGTGTGTATGTGTGTGTGTGTGTGTGTGTGTGTGTGCGCGTGTGCGTGTGCGTGTGCGTGTGCGTGTGCGTGTGTGTGTGTGTTATAGAGGTTACGGTGTTCATCTCTCATTCAATAGGTCCACGGTTCAAAACCTGACAGCGACGGTAAATGTTCTTCTCTAAAATCTATTCCTTTCACCTGCTCTCTTAATTCTAAACATGTTCTGTCATCTGCGTTCGTCTACTCTTTCTGCCTCTTCCCCTTTGCTCCCTCCTTTAGGCTCCTGACTCTCTCTGCAACTGCTCTACTCTACTACTCCTTAGCTCCTTATCGCTGTCTTTCAGCAACACCCCTATCTTATGGTAGATGAAATCAAAACAATATTATTATTATTATTATTATTATTATTATTATTATTATTATCATTATCATCATCAGTATTGTTATTATTATTGTTATTATTTTTATATTATTACTATTCATTAGGTAATCAGAAGCACACCGACACAGTAACGACAGGACTGCTCACCCACAACTAAAATATGTTTTAGTAATCAACAAAGAGAAAATTAGAAATCTGGCTTAAAATTTTGTAAAACGTTCATGGATAGTCTTGTTCCGCGGGTTGTCATGGACAGGGGTTGTATTTTCAATGATGAAGGTAACGTAAACAAGGGGTGGAGAAAGAGGTCTCGGTGGACTCGTCTTTGTCGATATAAGGAGGGAAAAGGGTGTATGGGGTATGGTGTGTATTCATTGGCTATGAACTTGAATTTTGTGTTTTTAAAAAGAAAATTTAAAAAAAAAACATGAAAAGAGACTGACGGAACAACAGAACGCTTTACAAGCCTTACTTTGATCCCGATTTTGAATCACTACAAACCATGCCGCGCGTCGCAGCTGATAGTTTCAAGTTTCAAAAAATGATCCATGTTTTTTAATATTTATTTTTAAATCTATCACAGGCCGGGTCCGTTATACACATTAAAGCAGGAAAACACCTTGCCAACTACAGTATCGTTCGCCTTACTCCTGGCTTTGGAGCAATTAATATTTTTCTAAGGGCAAAGTGGGACTGAGAGACCGAAAGAACTCTACAAAAAAAGGTGTTAAATTTAGTTTTTTTAAATGCGATCGACTAAATTAGTAATGGGGGTCATAAAAGCAGGGGTGAAGAAAGACAAATAGATATCTAGGCAGAAATAACAGAGAGAAGGAAAAGAAGTATAACCTACCAGTGCCTCCAACCATCCGAATAGTAATAATAATAATAATAATGGTAGTACAAATAGTGATAATAATAATAATAATAATAATGGTAGTGTAATAATAATAATAATAATAATAATAACAATAGTACAAAAAAATGATGAAAATAAAAATAATACATAAACACAATGTAATAAAAGCAGGCGTGTGTGTGTGTGTGTGTGTGTGTGTGTGTGTGTGTGTGTGTGTGTGTGTGTGTGTGTGTGTGTGTGTGTGTGTGTGTGTGTGTGTGTGTTTGAGAGGGGGGGGGTTACAAAACAGACGCTTTAGTTTTGGTTTTAGTAAGAGAGTGCATTTGCAACACCATAAGGTCATGTAAGTGCCGAAGATTAGATGTGTTAGAGGAGAGTAAGAAACACAAAAAGGAGGAAAAATCAGGACGATAGATGTCTGATGGTAAAGATGGAGCAAACCAAACCAAAGCACCCGCCAATCACCAACACAGACATTTTGAGTAGAGGGTAGTACAATAGCACTATGAAGGCCACTTAGTGCAGGGAAAAAGTTAGGCCCCTAGTTTAGTTTCAGTAAGAGTTTTACGGCCCTTGCTACACAATAAGGTCATATAGATCTAAGTGGCGAAGATTCGAGGTGGATACTTTACAAGAGAGTAACAAACACATCAAAGAAGGAGTAGAGAGAAGGACGAAAGATCTTTGACAGGAAAGAAGAAAAAGTGAAACATAAAGAAAAGAGCATTAACCAGAGCTCCTACCCCCCCGCCAACGGACAAACATCAGCAGAAGAAAGGCAAAGACGAAGAAAACGGAGAGCGGACTCACAAGGTACTCTCGGATTTATTAATAGCTCTTAAATTCGGTTAACAGAAACTGCTGACTCTTCCTTCTTTTGGTGGGTGTTTTCATTTCGCACGTGCACTGCGAGCCCTGTTCTGCGTCCTGCGTGAGAGTGAGAACAACCAACTGTTGGGCTCAGCCTTGGCCCAGCCAGCCTGTTTGCAAATAAATGGGATGCACGCGCACACAACGAGCTTGGGAAAAGGATACGTGGGGAAAGGGGGGGAGGGGGGTGTATGTTCCCATGAACACAGCTGTATTTCTCTTTGGTGGCGGGGAAGGTGGAGATGATGTAACGCTGACAAGACAGGGAACAGATTCCAGACAACAATGTGTGACTGAAGTGGGAGAAAACAAGGGAAAAAGGAGAGGGGGCGGCAAAACAGTATACAAGGATACATTTTAGGGCCTTGTCAGACGAAAAGTAAAAATCGCAGCTGTAGTTTCTGCGCAATCTGGTGATACACTGTTGGCAATGGAAGCGGTCACACGAGCGGCACGCGTTGTTTGTTTTTTTTAAGTCCTGGCGCAGGCCTAGCCGACGTGTGTGTCCCCATATTCCGCTACGCCGCGACACACCAGCGTTTTGGTGAAAGCACCTTCAAGGGACGTGGACACACGAGGTATATTTACTGCAGGAACATTCCTGCAATAGTTGTATTTTTTCTCGCTTCCCATTCAACACGACACAATTCCCAGTGCAACAATGTCTTCTTATGACGAAACAGAGCGTTTGACTTTGGAAATAAAGAGCAGAAACACCACTTGCGACAACACACGTGAGGAATATTTTTTTAAAAATAATTTTAAAATGCTTAAATAGATCAATGCCTACACTCAGATCAGAATGCAATGACGAAAGTAACGACGAATTTGGATCCATCTTCTAGAAGTTCTTCATATAAAGTGTAAAACTGTCCTCTCAGTAATCTGTGAGAAACAATGGGATGAACTCAACAATTTTTTAAACAGATTCTTCTCATCATTATGAACAAAGCCACCCTGACTCTCCGATCGTCCAAGTTGAACTGAGCAGTAACGTTAAACGTCGCCTCGTGTGGCTGCCACACAAAAGTAAGCGTCACTTTCGGCGCAGAAGTTTCGACAATTGTAGCTCGTCTGTCAATGCTGTTACGCTCTTTACGAATAAACATTATAATAGTTGTTCATCATGTATAATAATATAATAGGAGTAACAGAAGTCAAAATCAAGTGCCAGTTCTGAAGCATGGTTCATCACTCATTTCTCCACGCGGATGCTCTCATATAATAATAATAATAATAATAATAATAATAATAATAATAATAATAATAATACAATCATCATCATCATCATAATCATCATCATAATAATAATAACACCCCCCCCCCCAAAAAAAAAAAACCCCTCTATATCCAGGACTTCACTCGTTATCCTTAGTTTTTAGTTTTAGTAAGGTCATACGAGCGCCAGAAGATTAGAGGTGATACAAGAGAGTAACAAACATAAAAAAGAAGAAGGGGAGATAAGGACGATAGATGTTTCATAAGAAAGAAGAAGCAAACCACACCAGAGCACCCGCCAACCACCCACTCTCGTTATCCATTTAAGTTCTCCAAGAATGTTAAACTAGGTCCACCTTTTCTCTTCCATTGTTGCAATGAGAAGAAAATGTTCAAGGCCTTCACGTCGGTTCAAGTGGAACCCTAATCGTTGGGTTTTAAAAAAATAAATGCCTGTCTCACATATAGTTAGCAATAAACATACATTTATACACAGGCACGCACGCATACAAACAAGTGCATGTGCGTTCATAATATATGTGTTTTATACATTAATCCATGTGGGTGTGCGTGCCTAGTTAAAGGCACCTTTTGATGCATTTTGAAGAACTGCGTTTTATTGCATTTTATTAAACAAAAATTATTTCTGAACGACTACGCATATATATTCAAAGATGATTTTGGTGTAATTAAAACCAGAAAACCTTCCTCTATAACATACTAAAAATCGGCATGAATCGGATAGGAGGAAATTTGTGATCAATGCCATTGAATATAGAATTAATGGTATAGTATCGAAATAGTCACCAATACTTAATTGTTTCAGAATTGCACACCGTATCTCACATCCCACTTTTTATTCTTATTTTGTCTTCAGGGCGAGAAGGCCAGTACAGCAAAACGAAGTACGTTTCTATCACAGACAGGCTCGCTTGCTGAGGGCTAACAATCACGTAACGTGGACAAGACGGCAGTGGTCTCAGGTCCTTTTCACGGATGAGTCTAGATTTGTTCTAGGTCGCCACGAAGGTCGAATGCGGGTATATCGCCGTCGAAATTAAACGTTTGCTGACCAGTGTGTACATGAAATCCCTAACCGGGGATATGGGCAGGTGATGGTCTGGGGCGGAATCACAACAGAACTGGTACAGGTTCCGGCAGCACTGAATGGCGCCAACTACGTAGCCATCATCTTGCAACGACATGTGGCGCTGTTTGTGCAGAACCATCCAGGCTACTGCTTACAACAGGACAACGCTCCAGCCCATCGTACCAGGGTTACACAAGCTTACCTCGCACAGCAAAAATTCGGTTTCATCCATCCCTGGCCAGAAGTATCACCCGACATGAACCCGATTGAACTCTTGGGGGATATTCTCGGGCGTCAAACCCAAGAGATGTATCCCGCTCCTCAGAACAACACTCAGTAGATTCAAGCCTAACCAACGCTTGGAACGCTATCCCACCACATCAAATTTCCAATATCGTCAACTCTATGATGCGCAGATGCAGCGCCGTCATTGCCGCAGGCGGCGGTCACACAAGATATTAATCCTGCCAAACTTTCAGACATTAACTGAAATGCTTTCGATTTGACCAGTACCAGTGTACTTTGCTATGAGACTTTTCAAAAACCATAATTCGGGATTACTATGTCAATGTAAAATTTCTTATTGGAAAAATGCACAATTTCTCATTTTTAAAATCTGGACCCTATCACTTCCTGTGGAGCTTGAAGCACCAGGTGTGTATTAGAATCTATGTGCATTAATACATGTTTTCAAATAAAGAAATGCTTCTTCTTTTTACATGTAAAATGCTGTCCCTGTGTCTGTAATGGTTTATTTTTTACTTAACACTATTTTTATGTCAAGTTTCTTTTATTTATATATATATATATATATATATATACTCTTATATATTATGTATATACAGGTATATATTTATTAGAGATGTCAACAGAGCTTGAAAAATTATAAAATGCCTGAACTTTTTGCGTTACCAAAATTGAGTCGATAGTGCCTAAAACACCTACTCAATCATCACAAAAATCAAACAGATTGGAAAACGGAGCAGTTATATAAATATCACGCAAAAAGTGGACTTAACATTACATAATATGATCATTAGTATGATTTCGTGTTTGTTTATGAGCTACTGGATCCATGCAGAGCATGAAACCATTTTTGGCATATATGGATCATCTACCATTGAGGAACTGCTATGGTCTCGCGTGGTCTGAGGTGGAATGAACAAAACCACCCTCGTGAGAATCAGCGGATGGGGGGTTTAGTGGACTCCATCGCGCTAAAGCTGGAACTTCATGTCTAACCATATTTTCGTCATTGTGTCATTCAAGTAGACATCTCCATGTCAAAAGACAATTCTTGGAATATCAAATCAAATCAAGGTTGGAGAGGTCACCAGTAAGTAGCCCCAATATGAATCCTACAATTACATGAAGTCCCATGAAACAGCAGCTGAAGAAAAGCGACTTTGCTCCCAATCCAGACTCTTTATTTGTAACTTTCTGTGACATTTAGGATGAAATGATAGATAATCATTTCAAAACTCTAATACAGTCGATGCTGAAAGGGTTCGTGCTCTACAAAAAGCCAATGGCTTGAACTTGTACGCTAAATAGTAATGAGTACATTTAAATCTCAAGTCCAAATTTTGCATGGTATTAGTGATTGCTCTGTTTTCCATGCATTGAAACTACCGTTATAAAATATTGTTTATTGCAGAGACAAAATTCTCCATTCATTGGATATGCAATGTGTGTTCATTCTATTAATATTGATACTCCTCAATACACGCCCGAAGACAATGTGTTTCTTTGATTTCGCAGCTTTGCCAAGCCTGATTTATTAGGTCAATTTTGAGTGACCACATCTCGAACGTCTCAGAACATAGAAGAATTATTAAAGATGACGCAGAATAGCAGAATTTATTTAGCTTTAAATTGGTGTGCTGCATGAATGGGTAATGCCAGGCTTTAACACGATGATTGGGTGATTACATTTTCAAGTTACTATTAGACGCCACTCTCTCTATTATAGGTCTATAATATATAC
>NW_004797617.1:534731-536119 GCF_000002075.1 Aplysia californica
GTACGGCTCTTTTCGTCTAAGCAGAGGGTCAATTTAGCTTAAGATGGTCTCAAAATTGTCTTCATGCAGCTCCTTTCATGGCTAATTCTACCTATGTTTGAAGTGCAGATTCTGTCGCAGTGCTTGCATGTCAGTGACGTAGATCGATGCTCTGCATTTCCACTGTTTTTTTTTCGTCATTGGCGCTTCTCAGCCTGGTTGTTTCTAAGGCTGCTCTCTACTAACTCTCTAGCATTATAGTTCTTTCCTTTATAATTTTTCTCCATGTTTTCCTGTCCTCAGCTATTTCTTCCCAGATGCTAACGTCTACTCCTGCAACGATCAACATTTATGTAAACGCGTCCTTTCGTTGTCTAATATGTCTAGTGGACCGCAACGTCCTATTAAAAAACAACTCCAAGCTTAGATAAGCTGTTTTTGAAGGTGTCTTTGTACCTCAATTTTGGTCTTCCTCTTGGTGTCTTTCCTTTGGCAAGTTCTCTTGAGAAGTTGCTTCGAAATTCAGTTGTTGTCCATTCTCTTGACATGGCCCAGCCATCTCTGTCTTTTTAAACACAGGAGAGTTGTCATGCTCTGGAGGTTTGCCCGTGCCAACACTTCTACATTTGTAACCTTGTCACCCCACGAAATGTCTAGGATCTTGGGGCAGCATCTGAGATGGAAAATGCCGAGGCGCTTTTCTTGCCTGCTGTACAAGGTCCAAGTTTCAGATCCATAAAGGAATGTGCTGAGGACATGCTTCGTAAATCTTGATCTTTGTTTTCATGGTCAATCTTTTGTTTTCCCATGCTTGTTTTGTCAGCCTTCCAAGAGTTGTTGCTGCTTTCCCTATCCAGATGTTGACCTCATAATCAAGTGATGTAATAGAGCTGATGGTAGACCCCAGGTAACAGAACCTGTCCACTGTCTCAAGTTCCTTGTCGTTCAGCCATAAATGGCTCTGATCTGCACCTTCTTGGGTAAGGATGACTGTTTTCTTAACATTGATGACCAAGCTAAAGACCATGCATGCTGTCCATAATTGTTTGTAGGGTTGATTCACTGAGAGCAACAAGAGCAGCAGCATCGGCGAAGAGAAGGTCTCGTACTGTTATTTTGTTGATCTTGGTCTTGGCCTTGAGTCGAGCAAGATTGAAGAACGACCCATCGGTTCTCCAGCGGAGGAAACCATCCCCTGGTGACTCTTTGAGTGCGTGTTGCAGTAAGTAAGAAAGTAAAATAAGTGCTAAAAAGGGTTGGTGCTAAGACACAACCTTGCTTTACTCCTCTATTGATGTTGAAGCTGGTTGATGTTGAACAGTCAAACTGGATATCTTCATAATACGTATTATATTTTTGGGGGTGGGTTGTGTGTGTGTGTGTGTGTGTGTGTGTGTGTGTGTGTGTGT
>NW_004797617.1:537115-539857 GCF_000002075.1 Aplysia californica
ACACACACACACACACACACACACACACTCATCCTCATTGGAGAGGCACATAACGCAAAAAGCTTGATTACCTGTGATAGAAATCATGAAAGCTATGACGCTTCAGCTCATTCTTTCGAGGCGGGCGGATGGAGGAGTACTCGCTCTCACATTTGTAGGAGTACATGACACTGCCGAACGTGAAAATGTTCTGTATATACCCTGCTCTGGTCACAAACGATTTCGTCCCGATATTTTGCTCAGAAAAGATTTAGTTGCTACACAATTTATATGATCACAAAGTGATAAGTCTGTTTATCAAATTGATAAATGGTCCCCGGGCACTGTTAATAAACTATTCCCTTCAAATGTATACAGTTAACACACGATTTTGAAGAAACAATAGATAAACGAATCCTTTGATTTTGATGTTAAGTGATTCTGTTGACACAACTTGAGAATTATTCCTTTGATACAGGTCATCGTCAATTTACAATGATTTTGTTCTCACACCTGACGTTTTCAGTCCTGGATATACAGTCTGACTCAGAAATGAGGGTAAGCTGAAACACCGACTTCGATACCTTCTCCACTCTCAATGATCGCAACAGCGCATCCAATGTCTCGAAGCAATATCGGTAATGTTATGACTGTGACTTCCTCTTATACTATAGACACCAACAGCGTGCACTTTTACAAGCGCCAACAACACCATCATAAAAGATATCCAAGCCTCTTTCAGAATGCAACACCAATCAACAAATGAGAGAAAAGTGGTGACATTAATCTAAATAAAAAGCAGACTCACTCTAGATCAAGGTTCTGTACGAACTCATGACACGGCAGTAACAAATAATAGCTCTCTAAAAATGACGAAACAAACGCAGCTTCGTAGTAACATATCGCTCGACACATCATAAATACAGAAGAGGAATAAATCAAATCATCTACGATTCTTTTGAGACCGTGTTGCTTTCTATGACCAAAAACGTTCATTTACCCACTGACAAAGGTAGACAAGCAGGCTAATTGAAGAAAAAAATCGCATTCACAATGGCTGCTCTGAAATTGGTGAAAACACTTTTGTTAGACAGACAGACAGACAGACAGACAGACAGACAGACAGACAGACAGACAGACAGATAGATAGATAGATAGATAGATAGATAGATAGATAGATAGATCTACACCATCTTCTCCCACATAATTCTAGTCAACTACACTTTTACTACTTTAACGCACAAGACCAACACCATAGAGCTACGTGTGTTCCAAAAACATTATTTCACGATGTTGGCGCACAACACGTGGGGTCATGCCAATGAATGTCTTATACACATACGGTAACTTTTATCAAAAGGCTTGTTCTCTTGAACCTATAAAAAAACCTGCACATGGATATAGTGTGACTGGTAAGCACATCAGCAACGAATGAAGGTACACACAGGCACTTTGCCCTTTAGGCTTCCCCAAAAGTCAACGTCTCAAACATTTTTCTGGAGACTACGGTGTTAAACCTAGAAAATGCGTTACAACTTATAGAAGTCCTTTCAACACCATGAGTACAGCCGCAAAGGGTGCATGCACTTACTATACAGCAATAATAAAGATTAAACGGGGGCTTCTCAGTTCACGACAGAAATCCTATGCCACAATTATTATAAATATATCCTTAAAGACAGCAATTGAATTTTAAAATTTTAATTTTTTAAAGCCACGTCACTATTGACGGTACACATCACCGTGTTGTGCGCTTTTATAGTTTATAGTACAAAATAGATTTACTGAAAGGCTTTTGGCTCAACAAGGACGACCTCTAAATGACACGCTTAAAAAAAACAAAATTTCTCAAGCCCACAACGATTACAAATTCGCTCACCAAGTTGGATAGAAATAGGCATATTACAGGCTATTCTAAAGAAATAATTTGCAGAACGTTGTTTCCAAGGGAACAAAATCTGACCCTCTATTCATGTATCTCTTCTTTGACACGAACTTGGAGGGAAACCAAAATAAAAGGAAGGCGAGCCCTGTCACACACTAATAACTTCTAAATAATTCCAAGACTACAGTCAAATTCGATACAACACTACAGGCCTACCTCCTATTAATATTACTCAAAGTAAGGCCGTTCGTATGCTATCTTGACACCTTGAAATTGTACCTAGATCTATACAAAAGACGTCTTATGAGCAGCACACCGTTCTAAAAAGTGGTAGATCTAGATCTAGATCTAGATGTAAGCCAGTAGTCGCTCTAATTCATTATCGTAAGCACGTCCTCCACAAACATATCGCCAGGAAATATTATGCATTATATAACTGTCGTCCAGGGATACTTTTCAACGAAAACTAATCGTCGTAAAAAATAGAAACAGATACTAAAATAAGCATGGAAATGTCCATGTCCATGTCCATCTCGCCTCCAAAGCAACAAAATGCAGATTCGACGAGCACGCACTTGTTATACACCAGGAATAAAATATAAGGTCACTTATAAATGCCCGAAGCAAAGCACACCTTTCTCTCCACTATGATCGTGCATACTGATCTGCTCGTCAATGTTGTGAGGAGTCTGCTGTAGAGCTCGCTTCAACGACCCACCACTAGAGCCTCCGCGCTACTCACTAATAATATTGATCGCACCACGCAAAGAAATTAGAATCCCGTGTGAACTGAAGGAGCGAGAGGGGCACTGTGTGTGTGTGTGAGAGAGAGAGAGAGAGAGAGAGAGAGAGAGAGAGAGAGAGAGAGAGCCTGTGAA
>NW_004797617.1:539957-541286 GCF_000002075.1 Aplysia californica
CAAATCAGTAAGCCCGTCCGCTGTCCACGAGTAGCAACTCCGGTAGCGGGCAAAGCTCAAGCCTGCTCTCTCGCAAGCCTCTGGCACGAGCCGTCCGTTGCTCGCAAGCCTTCGATTTAATCGAGCAGACTCCAGCCCTAACGTTTAGTTAAAGCGCGTGGACTTTGGCATGGTATAGTAGATGTTTTACGGCGCTTTTGACACAGTAATGACTGTTACAGCGCCAGCGAAGACCTGCTTGTTTTGAAATTATATTTGGCTAGCGTTTGTTTCTGACTTATTTTATTTCCTGTTTGTGAGTGCATTTCGTAATAGAACATTAAACAATTTTGGGCGGCACTGTACGACCGTGCTCTATGGACGAACCGCACCTGCCCTTGACACCACACTGAATCACAGGAAGAGACAGGCAGAGAAATTAAAAAGTAAGAAAAACAATTGGCACTGCTGAGTCCTGCCTGCATTTCGTAGCAAAACAGGGTAATGAAGGTTTGGCCACCTATTACGAATGTCACCTAGCCAACCAGCCCCCGGAGCCCAGAAGAACACAAAGTAGCCTACTCAGGCTATACTATAAAGACGAAGGGGTAGGCCACGCAACATATTGATTGGGGGAGTCAAGTAAACCCTGAGAAAATACTTGTATAATATCCCAACTGAAAGAGCTGCAGAGCTGGCATGCCGTAAAAAGCTGAATCTCCACTCAAAGATTAACGGCAAAAGAGAATGAAAACGTGCGAGTAGAAGTACAATTTTGTACTTTCTTGTGTACCTCTAAAATTTGGCACACGTTACGGGTGTTTGGAGGGCGCCACTGGCAGATCCTACTTCTATACTTTCCCTCTGTTGTTTCGGTCTGTCTATCTTCCCTTTCCCGGGCACTAAATGGCCATTATTGATACATGTATTGTGTCGGTGTGCTGTGCTTCTCTTTCCTCAAACAAGTCTTTCCCCACCCAGACGCACTTAGAACGTAGGTGGCTGGCGGGTGGTCTGGTGTGGTTTGCTCCATATTTTCTATCAAAACATCGATAGTCTTTACTTTATGTCTCCTTCTTTTCCACGTCTGTTACTCTCTTGTTACACCTCTATTACATGTACTATCTTCAGCACTTTTAATATCATCATATCTGACGTTAATGTGTTTTAAGGGCCGTGAAATTTTGTCAAAGAAAAAGAAATTAAATAATTATATTATCCCCCTTCTTCTTTCACAAAAAAGATAATGCCTTTGTTCCCCTCTTGCAACACTTCTAATATTCGGTACTTATAATATATATCTATCTATATATCTATCTATATATCTCTATCTATCTATCTATCTATCTA
>NW_004797617.1:544093-544963 GCF_000002075.1 Aplysia californica
TATATATATATATATGTGTGTGTGTGTGTGTGTGTGTGTGTGTATATATATATGTTACAGTAAGAATGCGTACCTAGTAAATACGCATAATCACTGAATATTTTAGTGAATACACGTAATCCCCGTTTCACTCAGAGGTTTCACGTAATCACTGAAATTTCTATTGATTACGCGAAATCCCTAAAATTAGACCTATCATTTTACGTGTTTTTACTACATATGTACTGAGCATTCAGTGAATTCACGTAATAGCCCCGCCACTGTACAGGGATTACGCGTTTTCACTGAAATATTCAGTGATTACGCGTATTAACTAGATTGATCTACGTGTTCTTACTGTAGCATAGATATGCCAGCTGGCAAACAAGGAGACAGCGTGTGTAAGCCAGTTCCACTTTTTGATCGAGGGAGAGGCGATCCTAGAAATATCCTTGGTGTCATAATTGACAGACGAGAAGATAGCCGTTAAAGCTGGTTTGTATTCCACAAAACAGTTCGATCTGTGCCCTGAGCGTCTTCTGAACACTGACGACATAAACACCGAAAAAATTGTTTCACTGCGTTCGGCGGTGATTTTTCAATCCTCTTCAGGTGGACAAGGCTTCACAAGATGCAACTGTACTGGTGCCAAAAAGTGTAGTTAGGGCTTTAGTGTAACTCACGCTATCATAGCAGCCTCAGTTGTTGTAACAAGTGACGACGTCGATGGATTTTAGTCTTAAGTATTTAACTGAAAACTGAAACAACAACAACAACGACAATTGTTTCTGCCATTTAAAAAAATATTAAATGCTTAGTTTTTAGATTGTGGAGCAGGTGTGTGTATGTGTATGTATGTATGTGTGTGTGTGTGTGTTGTGTGTGTGTGTG
>NW_004797617.1:546510-548030 GCF_000002075.1 Aplysia californica
GTGTGTGTGTGAGAGAGAGAGAGAGAGTGTGTGTGTGTGTGTGAGTGTGTGTGTGTATGTGTTTGTTTTGTGTGTGTTTGTGGTGAGAGAGAGATCTAGAGAGAGAGAGTAAATGTTATAGTGTGTTTGTATGTGCGTATTGTGTGAATGCTATTGTGTGCATGAGTGTCTATCTCAGTTGTACGGTCCAAATGTACATTATTTTGTTGAGAATTTTAAATAGAACTCAACTACAAATCACCTTTATACAAAGTCACAGAAATATTCCTTTTGTGCTTATTGAGGTGCAGTACAGGGTGATTTTACCTGCAAGGATAATTGGACAAAATGGGCAATATCTTTATAATGCTAATACTAATGGTCATATTTAGACAAATCCTATATCATTCTCCTTTTTCTTAACAGCTCATGGTTATTTAAGAGTAAGCAAACTAGATCAAGGTAGTAATTTCGGATTCCTAATATTATGAGCATTCTTTAAAATTGTTAACTTGTTTTTAGCGCTTTTCTCAACGTAAAACGGATTCCGTTAAAAAACAACAACAAAAATGACCTTATCTTTCTTTTTCAAGGTATTGTACATACATCTGTGTGAAACTACAGTGGAACTCGGATTCAACGAGGTCGTCGGGCCTGACCTAAAATCTCGTTGAATCCGAGTGTTCGTTATAGCAAACATGACGTTTTGTGTAGATAATTACAGACAGTGAGCAAGTAATGTATAAACAAAAGAGAAGTCACAAATAGTGCCTGAAATGCCCGCATTGTATGAGCTGTGTAAAAAAAAAAACAACTACCGATTCGTTCAAATGCATTTCTGTGTCATCTCGATTGTTTACCACAAAGTTGTGTTGCTGTTTAGATCCTAGCTTAACGGCAACTTTTGATTTCATAGACAAGCGCACAATTCATTACGAAGATCTACGTCAAGACTAGTTTATCATTGTAATAATGATCCGTTGAGGAGGGGAAAAAAAGAAGACTATGACGCGTTTGTATCTGCGACGTTCAACGCCCGGTTCGCTAGTGCACCCCCCTCCCTCCCCGACACACACACACAGCCACATGTGTGCAGGCCGCCCATACGACTCCGACACACGCTAGAGTAGACACGTGCGCAAGCCAACAACGCATGTGTTGGTATGAAAAAAAACAACCGCCGCTGATTGGTTGCGTGCAATCGGCTAAGTGAATAATGGTTCACGAGGCAGTTGCAATGGATGGTTTACGGGAATAGATAAAGTTCCTTCTGGAAGAAAAATGAGCGAAGTCACGTCTGCGGGGGCAGTTCACCCTGGAAGCGACCTCGTTGAATCCGAGCTCGCTGATTTAAGTGCTCGTTAAATCCGGGTCATTTTTATTGATTTTAAAGAAGAAAAAAACGGGGAATCTATCTCATCTCGTTGAATCCGAGCTCGTTAAATCCGAGTTCCATTGTATTATATTCTATGCTTTCAAGTACATGGAAAAAGCTAATAAAGTCAAGCAAAATATTCTTCAGAGACATAGATCTAGTAGTA
>NW_004797617.1:548130-549482 GCF_000002075.1 Aplysia californica
CGTTGCAACTGCCGGTACATAATACTATCTATACTGCACTTATCTAACACCGAATGTGCTCATGCGCCTCGTTGACTCTAACAACAAACAATAAATAAATAAACAAATAAAATATTTTTTAAAATCGTATAAGGTAGGTCTGAATAATTGCCTTGTGTGTGTAGTTTGTTTTAGTTTGTGCAATTCTCAAACTCCAAATTTATTTAATAAAATGTACGTAAAAAACGTAAAATAAGCAGATAATACCAGGCTACAATGTATTAAAAGTTTCTGAATGGCCTTCCCCCGTCACAGAGATTCTCTGTTGCTCAAATAGCAACGGCTGCTGTTTGCGGAACACACCCATGGAACTGGTGGGCAAGTGGAACCACAGGCCTATCATTGATGCGGCTTTCCACCCATGCGGTCAGGTGGTTGTAAAGGGCGCATTTAGTTTTCCTTTAAACTGGGACTCAGTTGGTATCATACATTGTATTGGACAATGGGGCGGATGGACCTGGTTCGAATCCCCGACTCTTGGAAGAGAACGTTTTATTGTAGGTTTTTTTTAAAAACAGGGCTTTCGACCCATTTAGCTCGGTTTTTTTTAGGAGACACGTTAAATTCGAAGATCACGCCTCTTCTTAAGTAAACTAACAGTATTAATAAGCGCGTTTAACTCTTACACTGTACTTACTTTTACACAACCTTATACATTTAGTGTTGACAGAGGCGTTAAACCCAAACACTTTACCCTCAAACTACCCCTGTGGATGGTTAGTGGGTGCTCTGGTGTGGATTGCTCCTTCTTTCCGATCAAGTATCCGTGGTCCTTATCTTTCCTCCCTTCTTTTTGTGTTTGTTATTCCCTAAAAAAAAGTATATCTCATCTTCCGTATCTATATGACCTATATGTGTTGCGAATACCATAAAGCTCTTAAAATTACTGAAACTAAAAACTAAAACTAAATTAGCCATTCCCCGATCATTAAAAATGAAATAAGAGCCAACTTATGGTACAGGCCAAAAAATACAACCCCAACCCAAACAAACAAACAAATAAACAAACGAACAAACAAAACTGAAAAAAAAGTTTGTGCCCGCAGACAGAGAAAACTACCAAATGCCCACTTTTTCTCTCCGTTTGTCCCGGTGAGTTTCTTGTTCATGGCCGTGTCGACTTCCACAGGGGCCCGCTTCACATGCGTCACGTGACAATATTATGGTTGATTAAACTTGACCATCGACGCTCACGAACACACACACGAATACACCCACGAACACGTACGCACATACATAAACACGCACGCACAAAAACCACATTTACACGTACACACACACACACACACACACACACACACACACACACACAC
>NW_004797617.1:549996-551563 GCF_000002075.1 Aplysia californica
ATGTGTGTGTGTGTGTGTGTGTGTGTGTGTGTGTGTGTGTGTGTGCGTGTGTGTGTGTGTGTGAGTGTGTGAGTGAGTGTGTTCTCTCCTTTTTCTGGATTTGTGTTCGCTTGAAATAAGAGTGATTTGAAACGTCAAAGGTACAGTTATTGGTCTGTATTAACTATGTAAGGTAGGCCTTATTAATAATTTTACTGTCTGCTGCTGGACGGTACGCATTTGGGGGGGGGGGGGTTAAAAGGGTTTGTTTATTACTTTATTTCGCGGTCGGGCTATGAGGGGTCGTTCCACTTGCCAAACAATCAAAAGAGAGTCGCATATTGAAAAAAAGTTGAGACCCACTACTCTAGATAGAAGGACATGCAAGGGGGAAAAAATAGGAGAGATAGATAAGAACGTCACAGGTTTTTGGGTAGTTGTTTTGGTTTTTTGTTTGTTTTGTTTCCTTGGGGGTTTTTTGTTTTTGTTTTTGTTTTTTGTTTTTGTTGGGGTGTTTTACGGTGCTCACAACAGCATACAGTCATATGAGCGCACAGGACACACCAAACATTTTCAATTGGTAGGAAATTTTGAATTTTGCCCGAGTCGCGGCCGAAGCCTACTTTTACCGATTTTAGACCACCAAGGGATCTTTAACGTGCGCAACTTGCACTGGGGACCTCCGAGATTTTTCGACCTTGTCAGGAAAGGCTAGGTGTATATCTTAGCTACAATAAGAAAAGGGGTGTGGCTGAAAGACAGCAGTAAGAAGGAGCCACGGAAAAGCAGTAGAAAGGCTGCAGAAAGAGTCAGGAGCCCACAGAAGTGGGCAAAGGAAGCGGCCAGATTTTGATAAAATACAAAAGAGGGGGCAACTACAACAGACCACCCGCCAACCACCCACTCCCTCTTCCTTTTCCACTTTCTTTTTTTCAAAGAAATTACACAGACGCACATGTATACACAAACAGAGAAGAAGAAACCACATACAATAGGAGAAACACTCATAAAGCTTTGCACAATAACGGTGGTACAGCTGAATGTCTGGTGTTAGGTGAAGCTAGTGCAAAGAAATAGCAGCAAATTCCCCTTTCAAATGATGCTGTTAAGAGGCATATTGCACGTATGTCTTCAAATATTAAGGAACAGATTGTAGAGGAAATCAAAGCTGCCTCTATATTCTCGTTCCAGCTTAACGAATCAGTTGATGTGGCTTCGTGCTCACAGTTACTGGTCTTTGTGAGATACGTGCTTGCAAAAAGATGAGAAAGAAGAATTTTTATTTTACACCCCACTGGACCCCACAACAACAGCTAATGATGTCATGAACAAGGTATCCTCATTTATTTTTAAACGAGGGTCTTGAGAGGAAGAATGTGTGTGGTATTTGTACTGATGGTGCCCCAGCCATGATAAGATCTAAGTCGGGCTTTCTGACAAAAGTGCAAGACAAAGCACAACACGCAAAATGCATTTACTGCACGATACATAGATATATATGCACTAGCTTGCAAAACTCTCAATCCCACTTTGAAAGACATGTTGGAATTGACTGTTAAGGTTGTCAACTATGTGAAACGTAGCCCCC
>NW_004797617.1:551663-552641 GCF_000002075.1 Aplysia californica
AAGACATGTTGGAATTGACTGTTAAGGTTGTCAACTATGTGCCCCCCCCTAAAAAAAATACACGACTCTGCAAGGAACTGTGTTCTGACATGAGTGCAGATCTTAAAACACTGCTTTTCTACACTCAAGTTCGATGGTTATCGAAAGGAAACGTTGTATGTCGGGTCTTCGAGCTGAGAGAGGACATCAAGTTCTTCCTGGAAGTGCAGGAAAAAGATGAGCTCAGGCACTTCTCAAATGATTTGTGGATCCAAAGACTTGCCTATATATGTCTGATATGTTTGACTACCTCAACAAACTCAACTTGAAACTCAACAGACACACTTTGTATAGTTTAAACACGTTCTGTGTGGCTTTCTTTCGAAAGTTCAGAATTGGCACCGGAACTTACTGAGGGAAACATTGCTGTTTTACCAACCTTTCACAGCTGTTAAATCCAGAGGAGACCTTGCCTGCAGATCTTCAAGTTGACATTGCTGCACATTTGAAATCACTTAAAGATGAGTTCAAAAACTATTTCCTGACCTTGATTGTGGTGAAGAAGCTTTTGTGAGAAACCTTTTCAATCTTGGACTAGACATCACTGTCATTGCAGATGACATCCAAGACGAGCTTTTGAAATTGAGACATGGTTCGTCAGCACGCGACACGTTTCTTGAGAAATCTCTTGCACAGTTGTGGTGTTCACTCCTGGAATCATATTCTCAGGTCAGCAAAACAGCACTTCGAGTCATTGGCCCATTTGCCTCGACTTACATTTGAGAAAGTGGATTTTCTACCCTTGTCCAACTCAAGACAAAAGCAAGGAACAGGCTGGATGTTGCTGATGACATGCGCCTTGCTTTATCTAAGACTTCTCCAAGAATTTCAAAACTGGTCCCTGAACTACAGGCACAGCCCTCTCACTAGTTTATTTTTTCTTTAATTCCGTTTGTGTGTGCGTGTGTATGTGTGTGTGTGTGTGTGTGTGTGTGTGTG
>NW_004797617.1:553829-556067 GCF_000002075.1 Aplysia californica
CACACACACACACACACACATACACATTCTGGTATAGGCCAGCAAGACGAGCCCTCCACCTGTCTCTGTTCTATGCGATCTTCCCCAACACTCATACTTACAGCCAACTATGCCCAGTCTGAGATCTGCCACCAGATCTCTTTCCCAGGTGGATCTTGACCTTCCTCTCTTCCTCCTCCCTTGGGGACTCCATCTTAGTCTCACCGTCTATTGGTTGTTGTTTGATACTTACTTTTACTTACTTTTCCATCCTATGTTGCCGTAAAGCGTCTGGGTGGGGGTTGCAGTTTTCTATGACAGGCCAGCTCCACAGCTCTCTCTCAGTTGGGATATTATAATTTCTCGGGTTTCCTTGACTCCTTCAAACCACCTTTTGCGTGGCCTTCATCTTCCTTTTTAGCCTGAGTGCTTGGCGTTAAGTGCTCTAAAAGCTGGCTGATTAGGTGAACTTTCGCAGAAGGAGACCAAACCATTTTATTCAGTTTGTAAAAAAATAAAATGCGGGCAGGACTAAGTGCCAATACCTTCTCTTACTTCTTCGTTTCTCTGCCTGTCTCGTCTTGTGATGTTAAGGGTTTTGCAGAGACATTTCTTTCATGGTGTTTATGGCTTGGCCCGATACTGACTCCGACTCTGTGGTTAGACTATAATCTATATACATTACCAGTCATAAAACACATCCCATATCCCTTTCACTCTTCCTCCTCCTCACCCCTCCCCACCTCCATTCCATTTCCCCTCCACTGGTCCCATCCCTCCCCCTCTCCCCAACCATTCCTATTCTCCCCATCCCTCTCCCTACCCCCATCCATCCCCTCCCCACTCTCCCCATCCATCCCCTCTCTCCCCATCCATCCCCTCTCTCCCCGTCCATCCCCTCTCTCCCCGTCCCGTTCTTTCCCCCTCTCCCCATTCGTACCCCTCCCCACTCCGCTCTCCCCATCCCTCCCTTCTCCCCATCCCTCCCCTTTTCCCATCCCTCCCCATTCTCCCCATTCATCTCCTCTCACCATCCCGTTCCTTTCCCCTCTCCCCTTCCCATATGCCAACAGTTAGCTGTACCGACGCCTCAGACAAAACTTCATTGGCTGTGGTAATGTTACTGTTGTGCCCCCAGAGAGCACTATAGAGCCTGAAGTCGCAGGGATACGAATTGAATTTTTGTATAAAACATGAAAAAATTTGTTAATTTTATGGGTTTTGTTTATTTGATTGCGCCATGTCAAATCTGATTAGCTTAATTCCATTAGACTATACTTTGCGACGTAATCTATGGCTCTTGTTGATAGAAAACAATCTGTGCAATAATATGAAAGCATCTGGTCATCTTTTCACTTCCTGGTTTTATTTGTGCATATCTAGTTGGGTTCATTTTTATTTCTTAAGGTAGGTAATTAGATTGTCTTCATTCAATCCACCAAGTTTGAGTGGCTGAGAGAATTAAAAAAAAAATTGATATCGTGAAGGGGAGGGCAGTGTTTTGTAAACAGAAAGGTCTCAGAGAGATCAACTCACTGTCGCTTACTTTGTGGGGCCGCTTGTGTTGACAGTTGAGAGCGAACAACGTCATGACCAAACCACTAGCTTCAACCCCCCCCACACACACACAAATAGCCTTAAGTTAGTTTTGTGTCTAATAAACTGAGATTAATGAAACGCAGGAATGCGCTTTTATTCTTTGACCTGCTCGATAACTCAATTCTTAGGCCTGGCAGTGAAGTGGTTAATGCCCAAGTCATCTGTTGTAGCATAACGTTGGTATAAATATTGAAGTGATAAGCTGTCTCTTCTTTGTGTCCATGGAGATGTTTAGATGGGATAAAAAGGGGTGTGAGCTGGTAGTTGACAGAATTGGCTTTTTGAGTTCGTATATAATCTATTTCTTTGTCTATGTACCCGTTTTCAGAAAAAGTGCTGTCAAGATTTTACAACTCGTTTGTGGGTGGTTGGCGGGTGCTCTGGTGTGGTTTGATGCTTCTTTCCTATCGAACATCTATATCCTTATCTCCCCTTCTTCTTTTTTATGTTTGTTACTCTCTTGTAATACCTCTAATCTTTTGGCGCTCATATGACCTTATGCAGTTGCGAGCGCCGTAAAACCTCTACTAAAACAAACAAACCCGTTTCAGTTGTTTACTGGATGGTCAGGGGACTATTGTTGTTTGGTTCTCCCCCACTTAATACATTTATTGATTGTGGTTTCCGGGCAATGGATTTTAATGATTTTCCTAAGTTTCT
>NW_004797617.1:556528-557788 GCF_000002075.1 Aplysia californica
GGGTAGGCTTATTCGATACCTTAGAGTAGTTTCATAGCACATTAGGCCTTCTAATAGGGATCAGAAAGCATCCCCACCCGTGCATATTATAGTCTCATGACACATGTATTATATAGTAGCCTGGTAGCCTATATTGTAGTCTGGGAACACATCTGTGTTACATAGTCTCACATGTTTAGTTTTAGTAGAGGTTTTACGGCGCTCGCAACTGCATTAGGTCACATGAGCGAGAGAAGATATATAGGTGTTACAAGAGAGTAACAAACACAAAAAAGAAGAAGAGGAGATAAGAAGGACGATAGAATCTAGATGTTTCATAGGAAAGAAGAACCAAACCACACCACAGCACCTGCAAACCATCCACTTATTCTCACGTGTAAACATGTTCCATAGTATTTTCGCCATCTGATTCACAGTAATACTTGCTCGCCTCACAACTTGTGTTTTTCTGTTTCACATTCAGAGCCCTTGCCCGATAATACCAAAACGACGCCATCTGATTAGTATATATCGAAGTGCATATGATGTGTTAGCGATAGTCAACATACAGTTATGGATAGAGTTAGTTTTGTAGACTGTACAATATTGTCACTTTTTTCTAGCTACGTTTCACTTTCTCCAAGAGACTGTCCGAAATTCTACATAATTTTAAGATAGATACATGATAGTTATCGGAATCTTATTTAGAGCATCACAATGGTTATGCTACCATCTATGCAAAAAGTATCGAGTTATTGCATTCGTGTTGTTGTTGTTGTTGTTGTTGTTGTTGTTGTTGTTGTTGTTGTTGTTGTTGTTGTTGCTGCTGCTTTTGATGCAATGATGATGATCAGGGGCGGTTTGTTAACTGGGCAAGACCGGCGATGCCGGTCAAAGTTTTGTCAGCTGGACTGTTGACAAGAGATTTATTGTTGATGCTGATTTTCATTCAGTTTTAAGTAAATCCGAATAAACATGTATCAATATTCAAAAGCACCTTGCCGATTTGAAGGCGTTCAAATAGACAAGTGGGATTCACTACTGTTTTGTCGCGACAGAGCCTCATTCCGTCACCTTTGTTTGTCGCACCGGCTCGTAACTTTAAATCGTCTCCCGTCAAACCGTCACGTCGCGGAACTTCGTACGAGGACAAACGAACACTGCGGATGGACAAATCCATCTACTGCCCTGAGACTACAAAGAAGGAATATAAACATCCCTAGATTGCCAAGTTGGCCTCCGTGTTGCTTACAAAATCGGTAATGAGACTGTCTTGAGTCT
>NW_004797617.1:561290-562867 GCF_000002075.1 Aplysia californica
ATATAATATAATATATATCTCTATAGATAGAAAGATATAATATAATATATACAAGTAGATAGATAGATAAATAAATAATATGCACAATCCCTCCCTCCAGTCATTGCGGAGAACGCCCGTGACGAGATCAAGACGAGCACTGACGCGTATGTGACGTATGTAGGGACAACCTACCTGGGAATTCCTATAGACTCCACTACAAACGCCATCATCATCCCCATCGCTGTGCTTATCGTGTTGGTGGTTGCTGTAGTCACAGTTTGCCTCGTCAAGTGGCAGTGAGTGTTGTTGTTGTTGTTGTTGGTGGTGGTAGTGGTGGTGGTGGTGGTGGGGGGGATGGTGGTGATGGTGGTGTTGGTGACGATGGTGGCGATGGTGTGGTTGTTGTTGTTGTTGTTGTTGTTGTTGTTGTTGTTGTTGTTGTTGTTGCTGCTGCTTTTGTTGCTGTTGTTGTCGTTGTTGTTGTCGTCGCCGTACTCATCCTGTTGGTGGTTGCTGTAGTCACAGGCTGTCTCGTCAAGTGGCAGTGAGTGATGTTGTTGTTGTTGGTGGTGGTGTGGTTGGTGTTGTTATTGTTGTTGTTTTGTTGTGGAGGTGGTAGCTGTGGTCACAGTTTGTCTTGTCAAGTTACAGTGAGTAGAGTTATGTTTGTTGTTGTTGTTATTGTTGTTGTTGTGGTGATGATTGTTTTTGCGTTGTTGTTGTTGCTGTTGTTGTTGTTGTTGTGGTTGTTGTTGTTGCTGTTATTGAGGTGGTGGTGGTGGTGGACTTAGGGGTGGTGACTGTTTTTGTGGTGCTGTTGTAGTTGTTATTGTTGTTATTATTGTTGTTGTCATTAACCACTACATCACAGCCAGTTATGTTTTTGTTGTAGATTTGTTGTTCTGATTATGAGAATACTAATGATGATGGAGTTTGGCTTGATATTACAAGTTCATGTAGTTACTACTGGTTGTTAGTGAGGATGATACTTTTGTATGTATTTTTATCGAGAATCTTTATAGAGTATCTCAGTCTTCCAACTGGGATGTTGCATCTCTCTCAGACCGGGCTGCTACTGAGAGGTAAGGTTGACACCCCTCATCCTAAATGATATAAATTGTGTCGATAGGGGCGTAAAAATACTACATTTAAATGAATTTATACTCAAACTCGAACTGAAACTCAAACTTGAAATCAAACTCGAAACTCAAAACCCAGAACTCAAACTCAACCTCAAAACTTCAAACTCCCCCAGAACCAAGAAAGAGCGAGAGGACCGGCAGCTCAAGCGACAGATGAAGAAGACCTACGGCACTTCTGGCTCGTCAGATGCCCCGCCCAACTACAACATCCTGGAGACGACAAACACAACATTCGTCTCCGGGGCAACCACCACGCCGCGTCATGGCAATGGGAACAAAGTCGTGCCTGATGAGTAAGTTGTGGTTTGGATGAGAGGAGAGAAAGAGAGGGGGGGTTAGGGGAGAAGGGGGAGACGTAGGAGGAGGAGGAGAGTGATGAGAAGGGGTTAGGTGAGGAGGAGGAAGACGATGAGGAGGAGGAGGAGGAGGAAGAGGAGGAGAAGGAGGAGGAGG
>NW_004797617.1:565088-574107 GCF_000002075.1 Aplysia californica
GAGGGAGAGAGAGAGGGAGGGAGAGAGGGGGGATTACAGACAGATAGACAGACAGAAAGACAGAGTGAGTTTTATTCTCAGGTTGTATTGTAAGCTCAGATATTATATTAATTGAAACAGACAAGAGTAAAAAACGAATAAATAAGGGCAACTCAATCTTCACTCTTTTGATGCCAATTCTTTGTCAGAGACGGATGTTTGGCGTGTTTTTTTCAGCAACGAGTTCGTTTATGTTTGGAATAAGGTTCTGTGCTATGAAGATTCTCAGGATGGACTAGATCTACCTAAAACGCCCTCTAAGGCCGGGTATAATTATTTTTGACCAGACCTGATTCAGCCCGTGGGCTTCGAGTTTGACACTGCAGCTTTCAAACTTTTAAAACAACAAGTCAAGTCTTCCAAAGGAAAATCAATTGTCAATTTCTCTTAAAACTGAATTCATAACGAGGTTCTTACGTTCCTACGATCTTACGTCTGCCAATGTTCGAATAAAAACGATACTGAGAATGTTCATACAAGTTATCTATCTGTGTTCACTTTCTTTAAAAAATAGTTTGAATGTATTTTATAAAAGTAGAATAAATGGTGTCACCCTAGATACTACTGTCTCAGGTTTCTTTTGTCAGCGTATAATGTTGTTGTTGTTGTTGTTGTTGTTGTTGTTGTTGTTGTTGTTGTTGTTGTTGTTGTTGTAGTTGTTGTTGGGATGACTGTTGTTGTTCTGGAGTAGGATCTTGTTGTTGTTGTTGTTATTGTTGTTGTTGTTGTTGTAGCTGTTGATGATGGTGGTTGTGGTGGTTATGGTGGCGGTTTTGATGTTGTTGTTGTTGTTGCTGTTGCTCTGGATGAGACTCTTCTTGATGTTACTGTTGTTGTTGTTGTTGTTGTTGTTGTTGTTGTTGTTGTTGTTGAAGGTGGTGCTTGTGGTGGTGGTGGTGGGTTGTTGGTGGTGGTTGTGGTGACATTTGGGTCTTGTAGTTGTTGGTAGGTAGCATTATTGCAGCTGTTTTTGTTGTTTTTATTGTTTTTTAATTGTTTTTGTTGTTGATGATGGTGTTGGTTGCGGTGTTGTTGGTATCATTAATGTAGTTGATGTTGCTGTTGTTGCTGTTGGTGCTGCTGTTGTTGTTGTTAGTGGTGGTCGTGTCGTTATTGTTATTGTTGTTTAAGTTGTTGATGATGATGATGATGATGATGATGATGATGATGATGATGATGATGATGATGATGATGATGATGATGTTGAAGGAAAATAGCTTTGGGAACCGACGAAGGAAAAGAGAAATGATGCCGCCGATTTTACAGATGATGATGATGATGATGATGAAGTAACCACAACAACAACAACAACAACAACAACAACAATAACAACAACAACAACAACAACAATAAAAGCAACAACAGCTACCACTACTACTCCTCGAGGGCACGATTCCAAACAATCGTAACTCAAGATACAACTTTTTGGAAAAAAATATATGTTACAGAACAAAATGACCCCCACTCTGTGTTAAAACGATGTATCTATAGCTTTAATATTAAGGCAGCTATGGCACAGAGTTTTTTAGTCGTATCTTGAGTTTGGCAAAAAAATTGCATCCAAACTGTAGTAAGTCTAGCTACGATACTTTGGTTTCAAATCTCGGTGTCGTATATATCGTAACAATGACATACGACAGTTTGGTTTCCAATTTTCCACCCGAACCGGGCGATTTCTATGTCGTAACTACTACTGTCAGTGTTTCACTCTTGTGTCTGTCCGAATCAATTTTTGCAATAGATTCTGTATCTCAGGAATGAATTCATTTCTTGGATAGTAAAAGTGTGTTGTCAGGTGAATGTGAGTCTTTTGTCGAATATAACAGCGAGGAAACGAGCCTGATCCTGGACGGGAATCCTTTCCCCGTATAGTGTCAAATCCGGCTGCAGTACCGGCAGAAGTGTACTACAACCGTCTTTGATGGAGAATACTTGATTGTTTGCCCGCTTTTCAAGTTGTGCAGCTGCGTTTGCAGCTGCCTTTCCATTGATATTAGTTGAAGATTTTTCGAACGTCAGCATATCAAGAAGTCGTCAACGTATAACGAGCTGTCGATGCTATTTTGGAGGGTTTTTAAGATGGAATCTCTTTTGATTTCAAATGGGAGAGGAAAAAGGATACTCCTCTTGGGCAGTGCCGGATTAAGACCCAGCTGGCCCCAAGGCACACTTCACTGAGTGGCCTGAGAAAGTTAGACACACACACACACACACACACACACACACACACACACACACACACACACACACACACACACACACACACGTGCAAATTCAAAACTACAGACAAGCATGGTCAGTCTGTGCGTATGTCTGTCTGTTATGCAGTCCAAAGTATGACAGTATGGAATATGGACAACATACCAGTAGGATAATGTAACTAAGGTCTCACAACAGAGTAAAATTATGCATTATTATTTTTCTACCTAGATTGCCATTTTGCGTGCTTTTGCAACAGCGAATTCATCAACGACTTTGTTAATGTTGACGTTGTGCAGTAAATCGCTTTCAATTGAAAGAAATGCAAGCATCCCTAGCCTCTGCTGAGACATGGTTGAACGCGTCTTTAATGCGTCTCAATTGCGAAAATGAACCTTCGCCAGTGCAGTTAGTTGACATTAGAGACAGGTACATCCGCAATGCTATCTCGCTGTCTGGAAAAGCTGAGTGGATACCAGAGGTATGCAAGAGTTTGAAAATGCTCTGAGCGCTTCCAGTTGCATTATCCGGATATACTTGCTCTTTCACCTATCATAGGCACTGTATAAATTCCATTGGAAAGTGAGGAGAGAGGTCATGTGGATAGACATTAACAAGTGCTGATGTTGCAGCATTGATGTCTTCAGCTGACATTGAATTATACTCTGTTAAAACACCAAACCTCTGCACTGCTGTTGAATAGGCGTCAATTCGTTTGCATAGGGAACTTTTCAGTTGGTCTATGATTACCAAGAATGTATTCACTTTGAATTTCTCCTGACCCGACATTTCATCCATCACACTTGCGGCATCTCCGTCATCTACTGTTTTCCTGTGCACACGTGCTCTCCGACTGTCTGATTTATATATTGCTGCTTCCACATCGGTCACTTGCCTTGAAATTGTAATAGTTAAACTTTTCTCGACACTTACCTATATATGTGTCTAAACTTTTTAACAATCCAATGGCCGGGCTTAGTTCAATAGTTGAACTTTGTAGCAGTTTACTACAGCAATTGAAACGATGTAAAATGTCTTTCCAAAGTTCACACATGAAAATAACTTCAATGGTGTCCATATAACTTGCAAGAGCGCCAGCTTTGTGCTTCGTGAGACCATTCAGGTCAATAACTTCTGCAATCTCTTGTACTTGTAGAGCACTTTGGATTGTTTGTAGCCCCTGAAGACTGCTTCTGTCGCATCAGCCCGGGCAGACCACCGGGTATCCGATGGGTGTTTTGGGACAAGACATTCAGGATTTTCCTCAAAGTGTTGTAATAAAATATTCCAACGATGTGTTGATGCAACAAAAAATGAATACAAGCGCTGCAGGAACTGAAAGAAAGACACAGCTTCCACACAGCAATCTACAGCTGATTAACCAACTAAATTTAGAGAATGGCCTGCGAACGGAATATGATCCACAAGATTTATTTTTCAAAATTTTCTGCATTCCAGTGTATTTCCCAGATGTGTTACTGGCATTGTCGTGTGTCTGGCCACGACAATTCTCAAAGTCGATGCCTTGCTCCCCTAGGTATTGGAGCAACGTGTCTGCAAGATTCTGTCATGTGTGGCTGGAGATGTTGATGAATGTCAAAAAGCGCTCCTCGGGCTGGTGATCTACCATATTGACATACCGTAAAACAATGGTTAACTGATCAGAATGCGTAACATCTGGAGTAGAATCTACGGAGACTGAAAAGTACCTTGCCTTAGAAATTTCATCCTTGATGAGGTCAAGGACATGCTTGCCTTACAAGTTAATCAATTCTTTACAGGTTGTTTTTGATAGGTATGAAGTGTGTCCACGTCCTTGGTTGGCATGAGTTTTGATATGCTGAGATAAAAACGGATCAAACCGCCCAATGTGTTCTAAAATACCCAGGTACCCATTGTCCTTGGACCCAACGATTTCATTACTGCCTCGAAAAGCCAGCCTCTCTCAAAAAGGAAAATGATTGTCTTAATACAACGTAACAAAATGTTTTTCCAGTATTTTCGTTGTTCCAGTAAGTTTTGGTGTAATCGTTCGTCAACTCGCGCAGCAGCAACACTACGCTGACATAAAGTCAAGACTGAGTTTATATGTTTGGGACTTGTTTCATGTGTTTTTGAATAGTTAGTTATATTCTTCCAATCTGTAAACCCCTGACCAGAAAGATGTACACGGTCTGGCGAAAACAGAAAGCAAAGGAAACAGAAAACACAGGCTTTGCCTGGAGAATAATATTATACGAACCAGTCACGATCAACTACTTCTCCATTTGACAAAACACGTTTGAATGCACAGTTATTTAAATCTCGATTCACGCCAGAAAAGTCTCGTTTTGTTTCTGGATAGTCACTTGCCAAATTCCGAAACTGGTTTGCTCCGCGAGTTATGCACATTTTAAGCACATGGTCCTTTATATCACCTAGAAGCCTTATATCATTTGCCATTGTTCTTGAAGTATTACCAGTTTCGACTGTTTTAGCATCAGGTAGCTCAGCTTCAGCAGTAGGCTCTTCTTGGTAGTTGTCGATTTGAGATGAAGAAGATTAACCATCAGCTACCCCAGCTCTAATAGTACTAGCAGTAGGCTCTTCCTGTTGTCGATTTGAGATGAAGAAGCTTCGCTACTACTTTTCTCTTTCACATGAAAAGTTGAAGTCAGTTTTGTTAATTTTTTTAGTTCTTCTCCTTTTTTAATTTTCTTCTTCTCCAACTCCTTCGTTTTCTCATCCACTCTTTCGTTTTGACATTTCAAGATACTAATCCTAGCAGACGCTGAGGATAAACATGCTCAAGAAGAGTGCATTATGAAGAAACGTGGTAGGGCCTATGTTGTGGTAGTGGTGGTGATGCTACTGCTGCTGTTATTGTTGTTGTTGTTGTTGTTTATTTGTTTTTGTTTTTGTTTGTTGTTGTTGTTTTTTGCTGCTGCAATGGTTTGCATTATATTATGTTGATTCTGATCTCTATAAGCATCCTCAATATTGTATATTATTGTAAAGTACTAGTTTGTACTACTGACAGAGATCAGAATGCGGTCATACTGCACGGCCACTGTCAAAATAAAAGATATCCAGTTGCAGTCAAAGCTGCAGTCTAAAAGACCTTCTCCCACACATACACACGAACTCTTCTCTTGTCTATTTCTCCCAAATCCCACCAACTCTCACTTTCCCGTTGTGTTTCTTCGTTTTCCTGGGAGTACGATTAGCGTAATTTAACACCTAGTTATACTGACATATGACATTAGTATTGAAAATTACTACTTGGCTCACCATTGCATAGGCTAGCAATATGTAAGTCATAAGTTAAAAATCAAAAGGCATTTATAAAGCGCCCACTCCAGAAGATCTGCTCTGAGGCGTTACAATTTGGATCAGTTGAATATTTTCTGGAACAAAATGTCTTGACGTGTCGTTTGAAAGAATGCACAGTCTCAACATTTCTTATTGATGCTGGCAGTGCGTTCCGTAAAGATGGGGCTGAAACACTGAAAGCCCGATTTCCGATTTTTGTTCTGGTACTTCTAGTTGACAGTCTTATGTGTTTACTTTGTCTTGTGTTTCTGAAGGATGCTTGCACATTTATGAGTTCTGTGAGATAGGATGGTACAATTTCGTGTATTGCTTCAAAAGCTAACAGTAGGATCTTTAGGCCAACCTCACAAGCAACTGTTAAGGTCCGAGTTCTGGGGAGGGGGAGTTTTTGTTTTTGTTTGGGGGGGGGGGGGGGAGGGGGCGGGGGTAGGATTTAGGCCTAAAACTAAAAGAGGGGATATCATTAAAAATTATATAAACACTGCGCTACTAGACTTAGACTAGATTTATCTAGATCTAGATCTAGGTCTATTCTACGTTTTATATTATTCATTCGGAATCTGGACACTTATTTTGTAAGGTTTCAATTTGCTTTAAAAAAAACCTAGGTCTAGCACAAAAAATAACTTTTTTATATGTATAATGCTGGCATCCCTTCCTGTCCCTTCCCTTGCTTAAAATATCTAGATCTAGGCCTAATAATACATGTCTGAATTATTATACAGATAGCCTGTCTTGATTTTTATTTATATCGGGGGTTTTGTAAGCACCTTTCACCCCGTGACCTCACGTGCACTAAGAAAAATGTCAATTTGGCAGACATTAGGCTAGAAATGTAACATTCGCAGGCTTTTGACTCCAGCAGGGCCACAACTTTGGAACTGTTATCTGGGTTGCCAGGTATCTGGTGACTTAGGAGGCCAAAAGTGCTTGATTTGGAACCCACTGCTAATGATTCAATTTAATTTGAGAAAAAAAAAAGTGGCCTAGAGAGAGTCAAAACAAAATGTCACAGCACTTTGTGAACTAGGCCTGGGGGTAAAATCCCAGTCGAACTCTGTCTTGGGCTAGCTTAAGGCTATTCTAGTTGTGGCCTTCCTGACTGGCCTTGCTGCGGCCTGATGAAAACGGGGGAAAATACGAAAAAAATGTTGCCTTGCTGTACCCTGTCTCTGGCCCGTTTGTGGCCTATTTTTCTGAGTGGCCCCAAGGCAATTGCCTTATTTGCCTAATGGTTAATCCGGCACTGCCCTTGGGAACATCTTCTTCCTGTTGGTGGGGGTCTGAAAGGGACGATCCGACACGAACTTGGAAGGAACGGTTCTTTCAGGAAATTGCCAATGAAGGCAGGGAGGTGACTGCGTATGCCGAGAGCGAGCAGGTCTCTGAGAATGCCGTACTTCCAGGTTGTGTCAAAGGCTTGTTCTAGGTCGAAAAAGATGGCGATCATGTGGCCTCCTTCGGCAAACGTCTCGCGTACAAAGGTCTCCCGGCGGACCAGGTGATCCAGAGTGGATCGAATTTTCCTGAATCCGCTCTAGAGACCGCTCAGCGAGCCCGTCGTCTCCAGAAACCACATGAGTCGCCTGTGAATCATACTATCTATAAATTTGCTCAGACAGCTCGTTAGTGCTATTGGTTTGTAATTGGATAGGTGTGTATGGTTTTTGTTTGGTTTTGGTAAAGGAATGACAGTGGCGAGACACC
The DNA here is from genome assembly GCF_000002075.1 of Aplysia californica. Taxonomy (NCBI): domain Eukaryota; kingdom Metazoa; phylum Mollusca; class Gastropoda; order Aplysiida; family Aplysiidae; genus Aplysia; species Aplysia californica. The sequence continues at coordinate 572,346 of NW_004797617.1, forward strand.
AAGACTCCGGTAAGGAGTGCGACCGCCACATTTCGTTGTTTCTGTCTAGTAGGAGTGTAAGTGTTTCTGTGGATAAGTGTCTAATGGTCTAGTTGTGGATGTCATCCGGACCCGGGGCTGTATTGTCCAGGTCCGAGATGTACGATGTTAGTTCGTCTGATGTGTTGTAGGTTTCAGTGTTGTTTGAGTGGAAGTTTAGGTGTTGTTGTTCTCTGTTAGTTTTGATGTTTTGGAAGGTGGTGTTGTAGTTTGCTTGGGGTGAGTTTTTGGCGAGACATGTAGCTATTGTGTTTGCGATGTCTACCTGTGTTTCAGCTGTGGTTCCATCCGGCCTCTGGGTGTGCCGGATGGTGTCTGTGCATATTCCTAATATTTTTTTAAAAGCGATTTTAAAAACTTGGTTGTCTGACTGTTTATTTTGAAGATGTATTTTCTAAACGATTGCCTTTTGCTCTCCCTGAGGCATCTACGTGCCTCAGCTCGACCTTTTAGGTAATTTATTTTGTTTTCTGTGGTGGTGTTGTCGATTTCTTTTTGACATGCTGCCTTCTTTTTCTTTACTGCATCATCACAGTCCCGAGAGAACCAGATCTTGTTCTTCCGGGGTTTTGTTTTTGTTTTTGGTATATGCTTGTGGCATATTTCTAGAAGCTTTTCGTGGAATTTTTTGTAGTTGAGGTCTAAAGTGGGATTCAGAATCTGAGGAACATTCAGGGGCGAACCCGTCCCAGTATGCTCTTTTGAAGTTGAAGCGTTCTGAGATCGGGTCGTTTTGGAGGCTATTGTTTTTTTTTAGAAGAATTGGGAAATGGTCTGTACGGTCATCCAGCACAGACCACTCAATATCTGGGACTAGGTCAGGGGTACAAAAGGTGAGGTCAAGGGATGAAGTGCCAAAAGTGGATCTGTTTCTCTGAGATGGCGACCTATCATTTAAGAGGCAGATGCTATTTTGGAATTTTTAAAAATCTTCAATTATTTTTCCTTTCTGGTCTGTGGGTTTGTCTCCCCAAACGGGGCTGTGGGCGTTGAAGTTAAACTCACCTAGCAAAATGAAGGGTTTTGGAAGCTGGACCTTTAAGTCATTTAGTTGGGTTATTTTGAGGGGGTAATTTGGTGGGATATATACTGAGCAGATCGTGATTGGTCTGTGCAGGGTGACCAGTACAGCAAAAACATTGGAGGGTCGTCCTAAAATGTTTTTGTCTGTGGAGTGTGTTGTTGTCTGTGTAGATGGTGGTTCCACTGGAAGCAATCTGGTTCTCCGTGTGAATGTGATGATATGCAGTAAATCCTCTTAAGTCTAAGGTTGAAGCCGGGACGAATTTTATTTCTTGTATACAGGCCACAAGTGGGCACAGTGTGGCTTGTAGGTGTTGCAATTCTGCAATGGAAGGTCGGATTCCGTCGTGTTTGTTTTTGGAGCACAAAGGCCCCGGCTTCGGAGTAATACTCTGACTCCTCCTTGCGGGGGAGGCAGAGTGGTTTCTAGGTTGCCGTTCTGGATTGGACTGCGGTCTAGTGGGGGAATTGGAGGAGTGACGGACTCCGCCTTTCCCGGGGTCAGTCCGGGGAGGGGTGTTGGAGCTGTCCTCCTCCTTTGGTTAGTGGGGTAGGGGGGTGTCTTCTGAAGGGGAAGGGGGAAGTGGAGCAGAAGAAGGGAGCTGGGAAGAGGGGGAGGGGACACCTCACACTCCATCAGAGGGATGAAGTGTGAGGTGGAAGAAGAAGAAAAAGAAGAAGTGATTGGAGAGGGGGAGGG
>NW_004797617.1:574706-577302 GCF_000002075.1 Aplysia californica
CTGGCCAGAGTACGTTCGCATATGACCGGCCAGGGACCGTGGTCATAAATGGCGGGCAGACAGCTTTGCGGGCTTCTTGAAAAGAGCAGCCATTTTGCGCTTTGTACTCTTGGATTGCGCGTTCTTGGATCCAAGTCGGGCAATCTTTGCTGAAGGTTGTGTGCTGGCTTTGGCAATTTGGGCAGCAAGGACTAGCCTTGCATTCCTTCTCAGGATGCCCAGATTGCCGCAGTGAGGACACACGGCTGCACGTCGGCATCGCGACTGACTATGGCCACATTTCTTTCACTGAAAGCAGCGCAGCAGGTCGCACGTCCAAGACCAAGTACGATGCCCGAACGGTGGCAGGAGGGCGACACGAATCGAAAGTTAGAATTATCGTATTCGGTTCAAGTGTGGTCTCCCTCCGGCGAAGAGTAATCCGGCGGGCTTCGGCCACACCCTCGCAGTTATCCACAATTTTTAGTTTGAGCAGCCCTTCAGTTCATGGCTGCCGACCACGCCCTTCGACTGGTTAAACTTCTGGTGTCGATCGGATATGCAAGGAACACCAATGAAGGTCGTGATCGTCTCAAGTCCGGCCAGTTCTTTAACCGATGCGCACTTGATGAGGATAGCATTCGTAGGAATGTATCCCAGAACCCTTTCGTTGTGCATCTCTTGTTTTAAAAAGATTGAGATCTGTGATCTTCTTCTGCACATCGGTGCTGCAGACAGTCAAGTACAGCTGCCGTGGAAGCTCCCTGAGAGGGGGGAGGTCAGAGGCAGCCGTAAAGGTCCTTTTTCCGTTTGGGGTAGGTTTGCTCGGCTCAGCGGCCGCACCCGCTTCCGCGAGCGAGACTTTTTAATACCGTTGGGAGTTGGGGAAGAGTTTTTGTTTAAAGAAGGTTCCATATGAGTGTTTTTATTGGTTCAGCTCCGGGGCTCCCCACCACGATTGAGCCCAACAAGAGGACACATACTATACTCTCCTCGAAAGTGCACAAGACTCCCTCGTCAAGATTGGCCCAGGGCTTGAAGGAGTTTCAACTCCCAACCGATTGAGTGGCATAGGCCGTGCCACCCTCCCGTCTAAGAGGAAAACCTGGGCCAAAGAGGTGTGTTGGCGAGGGACAGTCCGTAGACTAATCTGACGTCAACCGCCAGACACCCGGTTTCCCTCCACACGGGTCACACCTCACGGTCAACAAGGCGCCCACTCTGTGGGATGGGTGACCTCTCTTTTTGCTGCACCTGAGGTCAGCGTTGGGAGAAAAAACAGAAGAAGAAAGAAAGGAGGAAGGAGAAAAGGAAGATACACCAAAGTCGGTGTCGCATCCGGATCCCAGAGGGTTGGGATCCGTGTGCGACACCTCGTCTTTGAAGGGGTTACACCTCCTGCAGACGAAGCAGTGGGTCTATTTATATTCCCCCGACTCACTGGGGGTAGAACCTATCAAAAATAAGTTCATGCTTACATGCTTTTTATAATATTCTATACTGATTCCAGAATCAGAATTTGAGTTTTACTTCTTGTCGAATTTTCAATTTTCAGCTTTAAAAAAAAATGAAATCTAATTGAGGCTTGAACGTAATACTCTTAATACTCTGATGAAGCGTCATTCCAAGTATAAGAGATCTGAACTGAAGGGTCTTGTGCGCCCTTGACATAAACAGCATTGAAAACAACTTGTACGTTTTAATTACGTTCAAGCCTAATCATCTCCATGTTTTAAATGACCCATACCATTAATCATTTGTAACTGTTCCACTGCTGAGCGGCACGCACCCCTCTGCATTTCCGTAAAAAAAGGCTCGTTTGTTAGTTGTTCTCTCTTAGGTGTTTTGAAATTTTGTCCCTGTATTTTTGTTCTCAAGAAATATAAATACACTGAATGAATGTTCTGAGATGAGTCATTGAAAAGCATTTACATGCTGGGAACCGATCATGAATAAATCAATGCTTGTATGTTTTTCTTAATCTGTATAGATTCCAGAACCAGGCTTTGAGCATGTTGGGTTTTGTTCTTGAATTTTCAATTTTCAGCTCTTATTGATTATTGAGGTGAAAACATCACCTTAATTTGTATGTTTCGACTCTGGTAAAGTGTTAAAATAAAGCTGTTGCACCTTTGGAGTGTGTTTATTTTTATTCCTAAAAGTAGTAAGTACTTGTAAATAAGTTAAATATACTGAGATTCGGCAACCAAACTGTCGTATCTGGACTTGCGATATCCCTGTCTGTTGAAATTTGGAATCCAAAAAGTCGTAACTCAAGATACGACATTTTGTCTTCAACATCTGACTGTCGTAACTGGTGTTACTACAGTTCGCTTGCAAGTTTCGATTTGCAGTTTATCGTAACTCATCATTACAGAAAAAGTGGCATAAGCAGCCATAAGCTCATTAGATGTACGAGCGTGGACTGTACTTTGATGCTCACAAGCAAAAAAAAGAAACCGGTATCTCTAACCGTTCGGAAATGAAACAGTTTTTTTCGTCTCCTGAAAAGTAGCAAATTTTAGCCACGACCTTTTTGGAATCGTACCCTCGTACTATTACTGCTACTACTACTACTACTACTACTACTACTACTACTACTACTACTACTACTACT
>NW_004797617.1:577767-580742 GCF_000002075.1 Aplysia californica
GATGATGATGATGATGATGATGATGATGATGATGATGATGATGATGATGATGAAAAGTTAAAGAGCTTTGGGAACAGACGAAGGAAAAAAGAAATGATGCCGCCGACATTACAGATGATGATGATGTAACCACAAAAAACAATATTGTAGACATTGCTACACTACACACCAGCCAGGTTGTTAAAACCGGCCACTTGTCAAGCTTTTAATAAACAATTTATTAATATTTAGTATGGAATAATGCGTTCATTGGCCAGTACCATACATACACATATTGTGATACAAATAATATTTATCCGATTTCGTCGAGCCACCGGACTAGATGGACAGGGACATGAGAGTGAAGCTGACGACTTTGTGCAACCCTCCCTCACTTAAATCAAATTCAAGTGCAAGTCATGAAGGCCTGTTCAGCTATCTCCGCACCCCTCCAGCGATGTGAAGTCAAGGTCATCTTCGCCAGCGAAGGACGAACATAATAAAATAGATAATATTCAGAAATTTAAAAACATCGTATGCATAGATTACATGTTAGTGTGTAAGAACGCAGAGATTATTACACGAATACTTGTACTGGTCGCTCTCATGAATTAGGTTATACAACAGTTATGCTTGTGAGAACAAGAGTGGTCTAACACTTCCCTCATTTAAAAAAAATCTGATTAATAAGATCATTCTGTTTTATGCAAAAAAATTATTAAAAAATGAAGTAGATCTAAACATCGTTTCCAGTTACAAAAAACAACAACACAACAACATTCCTTCAAAATAACTGCATGGGAATTCCTTTAACAATGCAAGACACACAGGGCCCTCAGATAAGAAACATGGCCAATCCCATTGACACAACTAAGTACCTGTTCGGGCCAACAAGGAAGGGAAGAGAAATCAAGGGGCATAACCATTGACTTTTTTGGTCAGGGAAGCAATAAAGTTTAGACTTCCCTTTGCCTTGAATGTCCAAGCTTTGAAGCTAGGCTTAACTGGTTCTCTGTTTTGGGTTTTCGTTCTTTTCCTTGAAAATGTTCGCTTTTAAACACAAGCGGGCTATCCCAAAAAATTCTTGTTTTGAGAAAACCGAAAGTAAAGTTTTTGCCCTTTGTTCTGTTTCTTTAAAAGACAAGAAGAGTTTTCTCTACAACCAAACTAATATACGCACCAATGAAACCAAACTTCTCCTATAGGTAGGGCAATGCCCACTTTTGGTGCAGGTCAAGATTTCTTGAAATCCCCGGAATTTGGGCTAGCCCGCGCGTCCTTAAAGGCGACCAAATGATGTTGTCGTTGCTGCTGCTGCTATTTCTGCCGCTGTATGTGTTGTTGGCCATTTTTGCTTATCATTTTGTCTACTACTACTACTACTACTACTACTACTACTACTACTACTACTACTACTACTTCTACTACTACACACACATGCGCATGTATATGGGAGAGCACACCCCTACAAATACAAACGCACTACATGTAATATATTATATGAAAACACATACACACATACACACACAAAACAAGAATAACAAAACAACAACAATAACAACCACAACATCAGCACTACCTAGTACGGCAAAAAAACCCATTGATGATGATAGCAGCAACACAATCACCTATAATAAGACCAGCCATAAATTTGAAGCAACGAGGAGAAAATCAGTCATTGTAGCAGTAGTAGCAGCAACAACAACAACAAAACTACAACAACAACAACAACAATAACAACAACATCAAACACTAAACTTTGAGATTTATCGATTTTTCACCCTCTCAAAGATATTACTATACTTTTCAACATCACCAATATGCAGTAGAATGTACCACGAGTTATTAGCATATTATAATCAGAGACGGAGTAGATAAAAGCACTGATGTACCGGTCTATGGGACCGAAAGTGTTAATACTACGGTCAGGGTTCACGGTGTTCTTGAATTCCATGATTGCTGCTAGGAATTACACAACAAAAACATTTTTTTTTGTCTCAGACTTACAGAGTACCCAAACAGAAATAAATGGATTGCTTTCAACACTGACGCCCAGCTCTCAGAATACGACATGCCAGTTCACGGTTCAAGCTCTTTTTTCGGTTACCACAGATTAACGATTCTTAAAAGCTAGGAATCGTTGTTACTGAATCGGAGTACGAACCAAATTACTTTCTACTGATGTGATTTGTGACGTAGAATGGTGAAACCTGGTGGTGAAATCAGGCGCTCGTCAAAATAATGATGTCGAAGAAACTGGCATTTTTCTGTCAGTTTGGCCATTTTTATCGAATTTATTTGGGTTGTTTTTTTTTTGATTAACACCATTGTTATCCAATTGAGAACGCATTTATTTCTATGTGGATTTTTACTGGAAAACGTTGATTAAAGGCACAAATATTGTAATAACCAAACTTTGACGGCCATTTTCTCGCTAATTCTACCTTTGAAACCAGGCAATCCCACTTTCTTCAATCTCAAATATCTCGACTTTCATTCAAGATAATTGTGTATTTTTCAACCAATAGCAAGACAACTGAACAAGCTGTAAGATGATACCAATAATTCCACATGTCCCAAAATTGACAAGATTCTTCCACGTCGTGACATATTTGTTCAGGAGAGTGCAATATTTCTTCCAGTGGTTTCGACCCCTAGACAATTTCTTGATTACTTCCGACGAGAAGTGATTACTTGTCTTGTAAAGCGCTCAGAGCCTGTGTACTTAAATCAGGGTTGAGCGCTGAAAAATTGCCATATTATATTATTATAGGGGCTCCAGTGGCTAAGTGAGTAGTGAGTTTATTTAGACTCAAGAATAAAGTCAAGCAATTGACGGTGACGCGGGGATGAGATGGGTGGTCATTGGGTGTGTCCTTGAGCAAGACACGGCAACCCTCGCTCAACAAACAGGACGAAGTGGCGACCAGCCATGGTATGTTGGTGAAATTGTTCTGTATTGGTAAGCTATTGTGTATTTATGTATGCATTTATAT
>NW_004797617.1:582581-592581 GCF_000002075.1 Aplysia californica
CATAGTACTGTGAGAACCTTTGAAACTCGTGTGCGACGAACTGGAATCCATTGTCTGAGACGACGATTTCAGGAACTCCATATCTAGCAAAAATTAGCACCAAGTAACTGCTAAGACTTCCTGTTCAACTTGTGCATATCTTCGCTCTGTATCTGTAAGGGACCTAGACACATAATAGACTGGTTTCCAATCTGTGCCTTCTTTTTGCATCAGTACACCACCCATGCCATTGGATGATGCATCAGCTGATATCTTTGTTGGCTTTTGAGGACTGTAGTGAATGAGTAAAGGTGCTGTACTCATCTGTTTCTACGACATTTGAAGCAGTAGGCTCTCTTAGATGAGCTATCTCAATCCACCGCGAGTAATAGTCTACTATTAGGAGATATGTGTGACATTTCCACACAAAAAGATCCATACCCACCCTTTGCCAAGGGTAGTCTGGAGTGACTGTCGGCTTCATTTATTCTGGGCTGACCTTTCTTTCTTTTTCACAGTCTGGACAGTTTGTAACCAACGTTTCGATTTGTTGTGACAGTCCAGGCCACTATGCACTGCTTCGAGCCAGCGCTCTGCACTTGACTATCCCCTGGTGTCCTTCGTGAAGACGTTTCAAAATATCCTTTCTTAATATTGTGGGAATAACAATTCGGCTCTGGTATAGTAGCAAACCTTGTTCCACAGTCAGCTCGTCTCTCGACGTCCAATATGGCTTCATAACTGGATCGACTTTGGTTGTCGCTGGCCATGAAGACTGACAGTATTCTTTTAATTTCATACAGATTTCGTCTGCATCTTGCTGCTCTCTAATTTCTTGCAATTTCTTGTCACTTGCTGGGAATCCTTCCAGGACAGATCTGACACTCTTCTTCCATTTGATGATCTTCTTTACTTGGCACTCCCACCGGAGCTCTTGACAATGCATCGGCTGTTACCAAATTCTTTCCTGGTACATGGACGATGTTGTAGGAAAACCTCATCATTCTCATCCTAAATCTCTGAATGCGAGGGGTCAATTCATCCAGATGCTTTGTTTTCATCAGTTGAAGAAGTGGTTTGTGATCTGTTTCAATCAGGAATTTTGGCAATCCCACCAAAAAGTCTGCAAATCTCTCGCAGCACCAAGTAACTGCTAAGACTTCCTGTTCAACTTGTGCATATCTTCGCTCTGTATCTGTAAGGGACCTAGACACATAATAGACTGGTTTCCAATCTGTGCCTTCTTTTTGCATCAGTACACCACCCATGCCATTGGATGATGCATCAGCTGATATCTTTGTTGGCTTTTGAGGACTGTAGTGAATGAGTAACGGTGCTGTACTCATCTGTTTCTTTAATGTCTGGAATGCTTGTTCCTGTGGATCATCCCAGGTCCATAGTGTTTCTTTTCTTAGTAAATCTCTCAACGGCTTTGTCCTTTCTGCCAGACCGGGTGCAAACTTTCCTATGTGATTCAACATGCCTAGGAAACTTCGGACATCGGCTATCTTTTCTTGTCTCGGGAACTTTGTGGTGGCTTCTACCTTTTCTGGGTCTATTTGTATGCCTTCTTTGGATATAATGTGTCCGAGCGAGGAATTAATAAATTTGATGGATTTGACGCAAAAACACACTTTTCGTTTTGGGTGACTCCTGCTTGTTTCATTCTTTGAAGTGCCATATGACGTCTGCTGTCGTGTTCTTCCTTATCCTTTCCTCCGATCAAGACATCGTCAATGTTGTCCCCCACTCCAGGAATGCCCGACAAGATTTGGGTCATTTCTTTTTGAAAGACCTCTGGTCCTGAGCTGATTCCGAAAGGCAATCTCTTGAAGCAGTACCTCCCGTATGGCGTTATAAAAGTTTTTAACTTTTGTAACTCTTTCTCTAGTGGTATTTGAAAAAATCCACTATTGCAGTCTAGCTTACTGAAATACTCACATCCCCAGAGTTGAGCTAGCAGCTGATCTGTTGTAGGTATAGGAACATTTTCTCTTTGCACACTTTCATTCAACTTGGTGAAGTCTACACATAACCTGAATTGTCCGTTTGGCTCAATAACTTCTTGCTCCACCATCTTCTCAAGCTCTTCTTTCACCTTTTCTTTCAGTGGCAGGGGTAGTCGACGAGGAACCGCAACAGAAAACGGTTTTGCTTCTTGATCCAGTTTGCTCTTGTAGGGCTTGTTTATCTTTCCTAACCCCGTAAATAACTCTGGATATTCCGAAGGTATACCTTATTTCTTCACCCCGTTCACTCTCTCCAATAGTTTCGAAGCTTCTATAGCTGGTCTACCTAACAAAGGCTCATTCAGGTTTGTGACGACATACAAATCCTGTTCTGAAGATGTATTCCTGGTAGCCAATGTAGCCTTGACTACTCCTTTTACCTGTAGTTCCTGGTGTCCTGCTCCAAATAACTTCCTCTCTGTTTTCTTTATTAGAGGTGAGTTTTTCTTGAAATATCTGTCCGGTATCACCGTGACGTCTGCACCAGTATCCACTCTATACTTAACTGACTTTCCTATTGTAGTTATTTCTGCGTGCCACAAGTCATCGTTGCTTTGCATGGCCCTGACACCATACTCGTTTTCTAGCTGTATTGTTCACAGGAAAATGTCTTCAACTTGTCTTACCGACTTTTTGTTATTGTTTCTACAAGCTGTGGAGAAGTGTCCTGTCTTTTTGCATGTGTAGCATTCCGCATGTTTGACAGGACATCCTTGTTTATCGCGTGGACCTCTTCCACATCTGTGACATTTTTTTCCTAAGTTTTCTTTTCTTTGGAATTTTTGCTTGGGGCCCTGACCTTGACCTTGACTTTGACCTTGCCTGTAAAACTTTCCTTTCTGTCTACTTCTGAAACTTCGTTTTCAGTACTTAGGCTCATTGTATGCGACTGTGTCCTAGATGACTCATCATATGCTCGTCCTATATCTAGACACCTTGTCAGGGTGAGATTTTTGTCTTCCAAAATCTTTTCTCTTAAGCTTTCTTCTCTCACTCCTATCACCACCTGATCTCTTATTAAGCAGTCTTGCAACTGTGTGTCTCCGAAGTTGCAGGACTTGGCTAGCTGACGAAGTTGTGCAATGAAGGCCTCTATTGTTTCGTCTTGTTTTTGTTTCCTCATGTGAAACTTGTAAGACTCGTAGCCTTCATGTGTCTTTTCTATGCAAAAGTCACCAAAAGCTTGTATGACGCGTTGGAGATTTTTCTTATCTGCCTCGTACTCGAAGTGGAAACTTTCGAAAATATCTACAGCATCTTCTCCAATCGTCGCTAGAAACACTGCACATTGGAAATCTTCTTCTTCCTTGTTTAATCTGGTGGCGATTGCATAATTTTCGAAGTTTCTCTTAAACTTTTCCCACCCTTGTGCTAGGTTTGTGCCATCTGTTTCGTTTAATTTTGATGGAAGTTGGCTGTGTATTGCTTCTGCTGGTTTTCCCTGTTATGTTGTGCCATTTCTGTTCACTTGTTGTGGAACTAGAAATCCAGAATAGATCTACTCAAATAAAAGACTTTAAGTCTAGAAATCTAGAATCTCCAGACCCAAAAAACCCCAAAACAAGTCACAGTTCCAACTCAACACTGTTCATAGTTCAAAACATCTAGATTCTAGTTAATCCAGGCCTATTACCACATCTAGATAATCTACTTCTATCCAGATATCTAGTTTCTAGCTCCAGAATCTAGATCTAGATCTAAAATCCTTCTCGTTTTCAAACAGTTAACTGCCTAAACCTATTTAGTCTAGACTTCTACTCTCACAGAGCATTGTTCTTGATAGATAAACTCTAGCACTTCATTGAACTTGGGTGTTTTCTTGAAGTAGTTGGCTGTTCAGTAGCCACTTCTGACACCAAATAAAGTTACCTGGCGGGCCGATGAGTCGAGTCTGTCAGAGGGCCCCAGTCCAAGATAAGTGTTGCCTCGTCGTGTTCCTGAGCCCGACTATATCTCAGTGAGTCTCTCAGACGATCTCCGCTATTTCCCGCGGAACCCTTGACGTCATCCAAGGGCGTGCCACTCCCTTAATTATCTTGTCCCCACAGTAAAGATAAGAGTCATGTCCCTTGACATCCCACTTTGCCTGTCTGTCTGTCTGTCTGTCTGTCTGTCTGTCTGTCTGTCTGTTTGTCTGTCTGTCTGTCCGTCCCTAACTCTCTTTTCCACCCAATCTCTCTCTCTCTCTCTCTCTCTCTCTCTCTCCCTCTCTCTCTCACTCTCTCTGTCTCTCCCCCTCTCTCTCTCCCTAATTCTCGTTTCCGCCCCATCTCTCTCTCTCTCAATCTCTCTCTCATTCTCTCTCTCTCTCTCTCTCTCTCTCTCTCTCTCACACACACACACACACACACACACACACACACACACACACACACACACACATACGTGTTTTGAGGTCATTATGTGGACATTGCCCCAAACCTACATTATGTGGACACCCCATATCATCCAAAGTTATGGGTGGAATCAATCAATATTTGCAGTGTAAGTCCAGTATACAAAAACATCATTGTCCACCAAATTTCAAGAAGCTACCTAAATTTTTAGTCCAGTATGTTTTTTTACTAACGTTAGTGGGACATTGCATTATGTGGACTTTACGACCTCCTGACCTTTTGCACAAAGGTACGCAAATGGTCCATTATTGAGACTTCCGGAGCATAAAAGGTTTTTAAGGGCATTGGGTGCCTATAATGTTTATTAATTCACACACGGGTTGGGGATATATAAATAGACCCTATGTCCCTGGGATCCATGAGCAACATCTTCTTTGGTGCATTTTCCTTTTCTCCATCCTTCTTTCTCCTTCCCCTTCTTCTATCATTTCTTCCACCGCTTACCCCGTGTGCAGCAAAACTAGAGGTCGTCCATCCCACAGAATGGGCGCCTCGTTGACCGTGGGGTGCGACCTGTGGAAACCGGGTAACTGGCAGTTGAAGTGAGATCAGTCTGCGGACTGTCCCTCGCCAACACACCTCTTTGACCCACTTTTTCCTCCCACGGGAGGGTGGGGCGACCTATGCCACTCAATCGATTTGGAGCTGAAGTCCCTCCAGTTTTTCCTTGGGTCAATCTTGATAGGACGATCTAGTACACTTTCGTGGAGAGTATAACTCCGGAGTAGCTCTGGCTCAGCTCTGGTCATCCGAGCAATGTTTCCTCTGTTTCACTCAGTTGTGGGAGGGGAGCCCCGGAGTTGAAAAGCATTCCAACACACATTGAATCCCCCAAAACATTCTGACCCATCCTCAGTCCCCAAGGATACAAAAAAGTTTCGGCTCGTAGAATCGGGTGTAGCCACCGAGCCGAGCAGACAACCAGGAAAACCGACCTTTACGGCTGATTGTGCTCTCCCTCCTCCCAGGGAGCCTCCGGAGCAGCCGTACTTGACCATCCGCAATTTTGATGCACAGAAGAAGATCACAGATCTAACCCTTTTCATGACAGGAGATGCTTTAACACAGACACTGGGATACATCCCCACCAACGTCCAAAAACTGTCTTCTGGTGCACTCCTTGTTTATGAAACAGAAATAACTGGACCCCTGTATCTCACGACCTTCCATGGTATTCCTGTGAATCTTGGAGACACAAGAAGTTCAACTGCTTGAAGAGCGTCGTCCGCAGTCATGAGATGAAAGGCTGCTCTTCAGAAAAAAGTGTGGCTATAATAATTGTGAGGGTGTGGTCGAAGCGCGCCAGATGACTCTTCGGCGGGGCGAGACCGCCCTTGAAAGGAACACAGTTGTTTTGACTTTCGATTCGTGCTGTCCACCAGCCACTGTTCGGGCAGCATACTTGGTCCTGGACATGCAACCCTAAGTGCAAAACCCTCTGCGCTGCTTCAAGTGCCAGAAGTTTGGCCGTAGCCAGTCGTGATGCCGACACGCAGACGTGTGTACTCGTCGTGGCAAGACCGGGCATCCTGAACAGGTATGAAAGGCTAGTCCTTTCTTTCTTTCACAATTTCCACGGCCAACACTTGGTTCCAAGAACGCACCATTCAAGAGTACAAAGCCCGAAATGGCTGCTCATTTCAGAAGGCTCGAAAGACTGTCTACCCAACAGTTATGACCCCGGTCCCTGGTCGGTTAAACGCAAAGGCAGTCCAGTCCGGCCGGTCTCGTGATCAGCCAGTACTTCTACTGCCAAACTCAAAGAGCCCGTGGATGACAGGCGAAACTGCAATAAAAGCTAAGAAGGTCCCAACTACTCCTGTAATAGCCACCTTCGAGGGGCCACTCGCCAACTGTTTCAAAGTTCTAGGGGAGGACGAGGTGGACTCTTCCTCCGTCCCCTCTTCTTCTCTCTCCCCACGCCCCACCCCTCTGATGGTGTGTGAGGTGCCCCCTCCCCCTCATCCAGCCCCTCCCCCTTCTTTCCAACTCCCTTCATCTGTCCTACCTACCACTACCTCTCCACCAGATACTCCCTCCCTTAGGAGGATGACACCTCCGATCCGGGAAGGAAGGAAGCCGTAACTCCCTCCCCAAGTCTCCCGGTTTTGTGCTGCCCAATCAAGGGCGGCAGCCGAGCAAACCCTCTTCTTCCTCCACAAGGAGGAGTCAGAGCTCAGAGAAGACGGGATCTCTGTGTTCCAAATCTTTAAATAATGGTCTAATGGCGGTCCTGCAGTGGAATGTCAGAGGACTCCGACCTTCCATTCTAAAATTGCAACACATACAGGTTACAGTTACACTGTGCCCACGTGTGGCCTGTGTCCAAGAGACAAAGTTCGCCCCGGCTTCAAACATTGACTTAAAAACTTCTCATCATCATATTCACGCCGAGAACCAGACAGCTTCTGGTTGAACCACCATCTACGATACATCGACAACAACACCCTCCACTGACAAATACATGTACATTTTAGGACAACTAGGACAACCCTCGAGGCTATAGCTGTATGGGTCACCCTGATAAGACCAACCACGATCTGTTCTATATGTCCCGTCAAATAACCCCTCAAAATTACCCAGCTTAATGACTTAAACACCAAGTCCACAGACCCTTTATTTTAGTAGGAGATTCTAATGTACATAACCTCATTTGTGGATTTTGGCAACAAGGAAAAAAACAATAGAAGACTTTTTAATTTCAAAACAACATCTGTCTTTTAAATGGTAAATCCTCAACTTACTGAAACAAATCCTTAACACTTCATCCATCGACCTTTCTTTCTACTCCCCTGACCTGGTCCCAGATTTTGAGTGGTCTGTGCTGGATGACCGTGCGGATCATTTCCCAATATTTCTCAAGAACAATAGCCTCCAACACCTCCAACATGAACCGACCCCAGAGCGCTTTAACTTCAAAAAGCATACTGGGACGGGTTTGTTATTGGATGCTTCCATATTTTGAACCCCACTTTCAGCCTCAACTACCACTAATTTCACGAAACGATTCCAGAAATGTATCACAAAGACATACCACGACCATCAGAAAAAACCCCCGGAAAACTAGGTACGGTTCTCTGGGGTGTGTGGTAATGTCATAGACCCCAAAGAAAAAGAAAGCAGCAAAAATGCTCCACCCCGAAGCCTCCATATTTTTCTGCGGAGACCACTGCTATTGACTTGGCGTTAGACTCTGTAGAATATTCTCCCAAATTATCGTTTCTCATTCTGTCCGATGCCTTGTCTTGCCTCACTCCACCCACCAATCTTCTTCTCCTCACCTTCACCTATCCCGTAGACTATGTCCGTTGTGGCGCTATTGAAGATTTGGCCACCAGTTTCCTCCACTCCTTCCGCTCTTCAGATTTCCTGAGCGTGTCTTTGAGGTCCAAGCCTGTCTGTTCCTTGATTTTGTCCTTCCAACTCTCCTTCGGTCTGTCTCTGCTCCTTTTTCCCTGGACGCTGCCTTGCAAGATCATCTTGGCAAGGCCAGATGAACGGATGATGCGTCTATGCCATTGCAGTATGCATTTCCTCACCAAAGTGAGAAGGTCAGGGTATGGTCCAATTGCATTAATATCCGTTGTTCGACTTCATCATTTGTGATGTGATCTTTTTTTGAGATACTAAATACTTTTTGGAAGTATCTCATCTCCACAGCTTTGATCCTTCTTCTTTCAAGGTCTGTATTCAAGGTCCAGGATTCACATGCATACAAAAATACTGACATGACCAGGGAACGAATGAGTCTGATCTTTGATCGGATGGTGATATTTCTGTCTTTCCAAATGTTTTTTTACTTGGTCATTGCTGCTGAAGTTTGCCCTATTCTGGAGAGTATTTCTGTTTTTGATCCTTCGTCTGTCACTATTGCACGCAAGTACTTGAAGCTGCGTACGGTCTCAAGCTTCTGATTGTTGACTGGATGTCCACTGTGATGTTTTTGCTGCTTTTAGACAATCTAACACTTTAAAACTCGAAAATAGTTAAATTGCAGTTAAGAATTATTTCTTTAACTACATCTCCAAGCTATGGGATAAAAACTAATCTATTTCACTTCACCTTCACCTATCCCGAAGAGTGGATGTTCGTCGGGGCTTTTGAAGATTTGACCACCAGTTTCCTACACTCCTTCCGCTCTTCAGAGCGTGTCTTTGAGGTCTGGGCCTGTCCATTCCTTGATGTTTTCCTTCCAACTCTCCGTCGGTCTGTCTCTGCTCCTTTTTCCCTGGACGCTGCCTTGCAAGATCATCTTGTCAAGGCCGAATGAACGGGTGATGTGTCTATGCCATTGCCGTTTGCCATTTGCGTTTCCTGACCAAAGTGAGAAGGCCAGGGTATGGTCCAATTGCATTTTTGATCCGTTGTTTGACTTCATCATTTGTAATGTGATCTTTGTATGAGATACTAAGGATTTTTCGGAAGCATCTCATCTCCACAGCTTTGATCCTCCTTTCAAGCTCTTCATTCAAGGTCCAGAATTTACATGCATACAAAAATACTGACATGACCAGGAACGCATGAGTCTGCTCTTTGATCTGGTGGTGATATTTCTGTCTTTCCAACTGGTTTTCAACTTGGTCATTGCTGTTGAAGTTTGCCCTCTTCTGGTTTTGATCCTTGGTCTGTCACTATTGCACGCAGGTATTTGAAGTTGCGTACGTTCTCAAGCCTCTGGTTTTGACCTGGATGTCCATTTTCTTGAGCTGTTAGACAATCTAAAACTTTGAAATTCGAAAATAGAAAATCTAGTTAAATTGCTGTTGAGAATTATTTCCTTCATTACATCTCCAGGCTGTGGGATAAAAACTAAAGTAAACAACTACCAACAAGCTTTACAGTGTCCACACTGGACTCACGAAAATCTTCTGGTCGTTCGAGAACAGACGAAGAAGTTTTTACTCGTTTACGTATTTAGATATATGCTTCCGTGACCCATGGATATCTCCTGCGTTGAGATGATGAGAAACCGCCCTGTTTCAGATGCGATACAGACTTAACCATTAGACACATTAGAATGTCCAGACTTTGGAGAGACCCGAAGTAAATATTTTAAATGCACAAAATTAAAAGGTCTGTTCTCCGTCGTTGATCCAAATAGAATTCTCAAATCTATAAAAGTCATTAGCCTGTATTCTAAAGAATAGATAATTTTTGTTTTAAAATGTAAACATCTGTTTTTATTTTCTAATCTTTTTAAAACAAGATTTTTTTTTTTACCATGAGATGTTTTCCTTTACTTTAAAAGTAAAATAAAGCCTTGCAGTGGGATGTTGTGAATGCAATCAACTTGTGTTTCGTGCGTGCATGTGGCCTTAAGAAGTTGCGAGCGCCTTAAAACTCTTATTAAACTAACTGCAGAGCGTTGCTCCATGATGTACAGCAGAGCAAGCTTCTGGATTCCAACTCGTAGCTGGATCCGCCACGTGCCGTCTCACACACACACTCGGCGATACACAAATCAGAAAGCTACTGTCGTTATGTGGACACCAAAAATTCTGCACACACTCGAAGTGTGTATAGCGTTGTGTATAGAAATAACGAAATAACAGCGTTATTCGGACCGGAACCAAATTCAAAAATATTTTAACACATGATGTAATTTTTGGCGGGAAA
>NW_004797617.1:596190-598285 GCF_000002075.1 Aplysia californica
AAAATAATAACAACAACAGTAATAAAAATGGAATGCTTTTTTTATTTACCGTTTTATTCCAAGTACCGGTAGTAACTTTAGTTTGAACATACATTTATTTCAATAGTACTGAAAAGCCTGCTCTAACGGAAACCTGTCCAAGACAATAAGCTGTATAAAAGACCACTTCCCGCCCGCCACTCCTTGTTTTTTTTGTGTGTTTTGTTTTGTTCATAAGGCACTTTACGCGAATTGCGAATTTTCCTCACTTCACCTGGGCTGGAATGGGTACCCACCTTTCGACAGTGAAAGATCTTGTCAGTTTGTTAGTGTTTTAGCGTTTAAACAGCTGCTTGCACTGTATGCTTCCCGGGAATCTGAGAATGTTTCTGAGTGGGGTAATAATATAGCGTAAAACGCTTGCTGTCGAGCTGGAATGTGCATTATAATACAAATGCTATTTTATTATCGTTATTATTAATTTTATTATTATTATTATTATTATTATTATTATTATTATTATTATTATTATTATTAATTCTTTCTGCCTCTCATTCATTGGTAAACTTTTCGATGGTCATCTTGGACAAGTTCGACTGTAGTTCTATCTCATCAGTGGCCATGTTGAAGGACTTCGACTGTGGTTCTTTGTCTCTCTCATTCACCCGTGAACTTATCCTAGACCGTCTGGGACAATGTCAACTGCAGTGTTTCTATCTCTCTTCCATTTGTGAACTTCTAGGCGGTCATATTGGACAATGTCAACTGCAGTAAGTTCTTTCTATCTCTCTTCCAGGCTAAAACAGCACCTGGACATGGATAGCTGGTGCCTCTATAAATACATTTTTGCTTCCATCAAAAGAACGTAGTCGAGTCATGAGTGTGTCATATTATACATCCCTGGCTTTTGTTCTCTCCCCTCCTGTCGTTGTCCCAGCATCTGCGTTTGTTGACATTTTTTGGTCCAAAAGTTGCCACAAAAATGGCAAAAGTTGCCCAAAAAGTTGTCATTAATTTTCAAGCCTTCAACTCTCTGTGACGACGTATATTATATAGCATGTTGATAGAGGTAACTTAAACTAAAGCACCAGAATTTCTTGTGTTCTGTTTTAAGCAACCAGAATATCATTTGTAGCCACACAGTATGTAAAACGTGAAAAATAAAGGTTTCACAATAGAATGAAATCAAAATTAGAACAGCACATAAACAACCACAAAAATTAGCAAATAAAGACGTGTGTTAACCTATCCGAAGATTGGCCCTTTTAACCCTAAAGGTGTGTAATTTAAGAAGAAGTACAGGATATTGCTTACAGGTACATTATGGAATCACACACAAGGGGCCTGCCAGTGTCAGTATTCAGTTTTGGTAGAGACACGCTCTAGCATAACACATTTGTATTTTTTTTAAAAGGTGGGAACATCAAATTAAATGACATACTCTACATAAACATCAAAAACAGAAAAAAGAACACATCCGAACAATAACAAGGAAAATTAAAACCCAATAAAGAGGGACAATTTAAAGGAAAACAGAAATACATAAATAGTATGTGATGTACTCATTCCTCACATGAAATTTCACTGAAAATAACAAATCAACGTGGTGTCAACAAGTGAGAAAGAGACGACGCGGCCGCGACAAACGCAGGTGCTACGTTTGTTCCCCATTCACAAGAACCTGGTAATATGTCGTTCTTGTATGCATTTAATTTGTACAGGAGGCAGGTGCTCTGGAGTTATTTGCTTCTTCTTTCCTACCAAACATCTATCGTCTTTATTTCCCCTACCTCCTTCTTTTTGGTGCTAGTATCTCGCTTGTAACACCCCTAAACCTCGGCACCTGTAACAATAATATGGTCTAATTGCGTTGCAAGTACCGTAAAACGTAAAACATTCAACACAGCACATTCACAAACGACGTGTTTCACAACAGCTCTCAGTTTTTTGTTGTTATCAAAACAGTTCTCCCTCTGTCTCTCTCCTCCCCTCCCCCCCCTCTCTCTCTCTAGTCTCTCTATGTTCTCTCACTCCATGTCGCTCAAGCCCTCTTTCTATTTCTCTTTGACTCTCTCTGTCTCTCTATCTGTATTGTCTCTCACTTTCACTATCTCTC
>NW_004797617.1:599315-600208 GCF_000002075.1 Aplysia californica
GATAATAATCATGATAATGATAATGAAAATAACAAGAAGCTGGAGAAGAAGAAAAAGAAATCTGACATCGTCAGACACTTGTCAAAAAAAAAAAAAAAGGAAAAACAGGCATTTTCCCACCAGTTTCGCAATTTTAATCAAATTTTTGAGTTTTTGTTCAACCCTTTAAAGTCCAAATAAAAACACAAATGTAAGTAAATAATGTTTAAAAACGTTGATTAAAAGCTCTAAACGTGCAATTGTTCAGTTTCCAAGGACTCTTTAGCTATTGAAGTTACCAAACTTTAGCTTTTATCCCTGTTTTTACCGCTGAAACCAAGTGAACTTACCTCTTTCAATCACAAATATCTTCACTTCTGCTCAAGATAGATGTGTATTTTTTTCATCAAAAGCAAGATAAATGAACAAGCTTTAAGATGATACCAATAACTCCACATGTACAAAAATTGACGAGCGCCTGATTCCACCACGTTGTGACACTTAAATGTGGAAAATTAATGTTTAAATTTGGGGCCTCTGACGGGGTTCCAACCTACAACCTTTCGGTAACGAGCCTAACAGACTAACCATTAGACTACGAAGTCAGAATATAGTGAATTTCATAAAACGGGAAGCAAAACAGAAGTTAAGTCTAGATCTAGATGAGATGGTCTTGTAACCGATGTAAACTACCGCTCGCTCAGCGAGCCAATCACAATCCAACATTGTTGGGGTCCTCCTAGACACCATGACTACGTAGTCCCTAATTGGGGTCTACCTAGACACTTCCTTATTTTTATCGTGTATCTGAGTCTATCTGCTGAAATGTTGCATCCCTCTCAGTCCAGGTTGGCTCTGACATTCAGGGTCGAAAGTTAGCCTACTACATGATCTAAATTGTGCCAATTTGGGGG
>NW_004797617.1:600379-604118 GCF_000002075.1 Aplysia californica
ACAGACAGACAGACAGACAGACAGACAGACAGACAGACAGACAGACAGACAGACACAGAAGGCGTCGACTTTCTGATAAAGAAAAGACAATTGTGTACGTTTATTTACCCGGCTACATCGATTTGGACGTTGTATAAGTAGGATTAGTACATCACCGTATTTATCTTCTTTCACTCAGCTGGAAATAAATAATCTGACACTTGGCAAGGACGGAATATATTATGTGAATAAAAGATGCTTAACATACAGCAAAGAGGTATGCTGCACCACCACCACCCCCTCCTCTGTGTGGGTAAAAAAGGGGGGAATGGAGGGGGGGGGGGATGGCAATTCGTAGTGAACAGGTAGGACAAGGGACAATAGAGTTTTTGTAAAATTATATGAGTTTCACGAGATGCTGGGCGTACATAATATATACATTTTAGCGGATATGCGCTTTGCAGTCGCACGCAGGAGACCAGAGTCCGATTCCTGAGTGCGGATTTTTTAAATTTTTTTATCGTGTATCTGAGTCGTCCTGATGGAATGTTGCATCCCTCTCAGCCCAGGTTGGCCCCGGCATTCATTTTGTTTTACCCATAGAGAAAGCTAAACTCGTTTGGCTACTTGATTTGTTTGCTCTGGGTTGTTTTTTTATTGGTTTCGTTTAATTTTTGTTTTGCTTTGTTTGGAGTTTTTTTTTTAAATTTTGGGTTTTTATTGTTTTTGTTTTGTTCTATTTTTCTGCATTAACACTGCTGGATCCTAGAGGCAGAGTGTTTTCTTTCTAGTTTTGCAAAAGAATGCACAAAGACAAGGTGTAATGAAACTGCGTTCCTTATTTAGTCCTTCCAATTGAAAAGATTGTCAGAGGTTGGGATTCAACTGCTACACCTTCGCTTCTTCTTACTGCTGTCTTTCAGCCACACCCCTGATCTTGTGGCAGGAAAGATCTACACCTAGCCTTCACGGACAAGGTTAAAGATCCCTTGGTGGTCTAAAATCGATAAGAGT
The DNA here is from genome assembly GCF_000002075.1 of Aplysia californica. Lineage (NCBI taxonomy): Eukaryota > Metazoa > Mollusca > Gastropoda > Aplysiida > Aplysiidae > Aplysia > Aplysia californica. The sequence goes on from NW_004797617.1 coordinate 601,373, forward strand.
AGGCTTCGGCCGCCAGTCGGGCAAAATTCAAAAATTTCCCACCAACTGAAAATATTAGGTGTTTCCTGCGCGCTCATATGATCTTATGCAGTTGCGAGCGCCGTAAAACACTTTACAAAAAAAAAAAAAAGAAGTTGGGAGCAGCCAATTACTTCCTTTTCGAGTTATTTTCTATTAGCATAATATGTGTAGCATCGCGTCGGGGTGAATTCTTGTGCTCGTCAAATTAATGAAATATGAAAACAAAAGATTTTTGTTTTGACTCAACACTTTTTGAATCCATTTAAGAATAATATAACATATTGCTGTTGACTTTCACTTTAAAAAATAAACGTTGATCAAATGCGCCAAAAAAAAGTAAATTAGCAGTTTTCTGGAACACTACAGCTTTGGAAGTCATCTAACTTTGGCCGCCCTATTTTTCCCACTATTTCTCCCATCGGCACCAGGTGATACATTCCCCTCTATGTTCTAAAAGGGTGAAAACAAACAACACCGTCTTGAAGATTTTTTAAAGGTTTAACTGAACAAAACTCTCTTATAGACTTTAAGCTCGCCCTCTGTCTCCCGTACCGAAAGCATTTTTAACAGGACGCAACCTCTGAAGTTTAGGTCGGAGGGTTCGCTTTGAGGTCAAGTGGATCAATAAATACAATAATATGTAGATTATAACCCTATTGTATAATCGTCGCAACAATAGACCTCTGAAAGCACCTTCATGGACGGGTCCTAGATTTGAGTGCCCACCAGAACAATAGACATACTAAACAGCGCCTAGAGCCAGACGTTGAAGGTAATTGACCTCAAAACTTGAGCGCACAAAGTTTTTGTGCAAGATGTTTTATGGGATTTTCTGGGCATTGGGGGAAGAATTGACCCCCAAATCCCTGGACCCATAACGTCTTTGAGCATGGTATTCCATGGGCTTTGCTGGGATCGAAGAAGAAATGATTATAATTATCTCTTGATCTCGAGAACGTTGTTGGTTGAGATCGTAGTTGTTTTCGTTCTGGCGAAAGAAGATAACAATTTGTTTCTGTTTGTTAGTTTATCTATCTATCTATCTATCTATCTATCTATCTATCTATCTATCTATCTATCTATCTATCTATCTATCTATCTATCTATTCTGCAAACGTACATGGAAATATATCGCATCTGTAACAAAGACAGGTACACACAATATTTTTATTATATGTTCCTGTACGTGGTTTTAGTTCCAGTTTCGTAAAAAGTTAACTGCGATTGTAACTGTATAAGATCATTATTCTAAGCGTGAACTATGTACATTTAGACAGAAGACGTAGTCCTATGTACGATCATGTACTTATGTTTTTGTAATATCATAGAAGTAAGCATAAGTCCGAATGTTTATGATTATGATATTAAAATATTAAAATGTTTAGAATCATAGTGTCAACACTTTCGTAACTATTACAGATGTAGGCGTATGTATACTAACGTATCGGTGTCAGTGGTATAGCGGTTAGTCACTTCGTTGTCGTACGCAGGACTCCCGGGCTCGATTTCCGAGAGAGAACAAATTATCGAGTCTTTCTGCTGGGATGTTGTATCCCTCTCAGCTCGAAATGGCCTGACAGGCAGGGACAGAGACCCTCCTCTTAATCTTAAATTATCTAAACTGTTTCGATGGAGTCGTAAAACACCTTCATTTAAAATTATAATAAAGAATATAATATAGACTTTATTTTAAAGAAAAGCTTCCAACATCTGTATAAATAAATCATCATGTCTTTCCGTTTGTCTCAATACCTATCCAAAGCTTGGACGTACGTGAGATATAATCCCCACCGCGTGTTTCTAAAACTGTAAGTAACAGATTTAGAAGTGTGTGTAATGCCATTATATCCGATTGACTAAATAGAAGTCGCTGGCTCGGAGTGCGGATGTTGCATAACGCCCCTGGTGCACACAGACTGACCACACGTTCCACTGACCTTGGAGTGTAGCTGAAAGTCTAATCAACACAAGTAAAACATAAATACGTTTTAGAAGATAAAGTGGCTTAAACCGGCGACTGTCTGTGGGGAAGCGGTCAGGCGATAAAATATCATACACGTAGGAGATCCCAGTTCGATTCCCGAGTGGGGAGAATTTTTGTTGAGAATCTCGCTCTTTCTGTTGGGACATAGTGTGTTTCTCAGACCGGGTTGGGTCTGCCATGCAGGGTCGGAAGCTCGCTTCCAAACTGATATGATTTGTGTCGATGAAGGCGTAACAACGTCTATATAAACAAGGTGGCTTGATAAGGGTATGACATTTCGAAAGGATGCAGTATATTCTTGGCACCTGCCTCACCCAACCCGACCCTGTCTCCACCCCAATCACTTCTACCTCAACACCTACACTCCCCCTCACCCACACCAACCCTCATCACCACCTAGCACGCTACCCCCCCCCCTCTTTTTTTCCCACAGAGAGTCTCCCTGGAGGCCATGATGCCATCTTTTTGTTTTCGATAGGCCATCTTGAAATTAGGACAACAAAGGTGTCACGACGTGGTGAAACCAGGCGCACGTCAATCTTTGGCCGGGGGGCTCTCGTGGCCTAAAGGTCGAGGTCTTCGCCTCCCATTCAAAGGTCCCGGGTTCGAATCCGGGTAGTAACCGAAACATTTTTTTCTCTAAAATTATCTCCTTTCACCTCCTTCCTTTCCTGCCCTCTAGCAATGTTCTGTCGTCTGCTTTCGTCTCCTCTTTCTGTCCCCACCCCCTCACCTCCTTTG
>NW_004797617.1:605469-607678 GCF_000002075.1 Aplysia californica
CTGTATGTGTGTGTGTATGTATGTGTGTATGTGTGTGTGTGTGTGTATGTGTGTGTGTGTGTGTGTGTGTGTGTTTGTGTGTGTGTATTTTCGTGTATGCGATAACATCACAACTGAAAGAGCTGCGGAGCTGGTCTACCATAGAAAACTGCATCTCCCCTCGACGCTTAACGGCAACAGAGGATGAAAAGTTAAAGTAAAGTAAAGTAAGCTCCAGGTAATAATAATTATTATTATTAAAATACTTTTTATGGAACCTTAGCATTATAGCCTATGACGTCACTGGCGCCAGGTCCTGGTCTAGATCCCAGACTGGTGGATATTCCCTGGGTGCAAAACAGCCCGAAGGCCAGATTGGCTGATGGTCATTAACCTGTGCTCTATAATGACACGTATTTAGTCAGACCCAAAGCTGTGGAATTACTAAAGAACTTCTCGATGGACCTTACACATGTTGTGTTGTCATAAAGTGCCTACTGCTAAACATGGATTAAAAATCTGATATTGGCATAACATTTACCTGTCCTCTTTCAATCATTCACGTTATTTATAACATTGTTTTTTTCTCTCCCAATCCACCACGCTATTTAGCCTGACACAACTTTCTGGTACTTGGATCATGATACATTATTGTTATTTTAGCCTAGCAGACTTCTCTACATTTTTTATTGTACACGTTACTCAGCGAAACAAATTTCTCTTATACTTTAATCACATATGCTATTCTAACATAATGAGCCTTTGAATTGTACCTGTTATTTTAGCTTAGCAGACACACCCTAGACCTTTATTCAATCATACGAACTTCATTTACATTGAGACCAAACAAGTCATTTTAACATAACACACTTTTCTACTCTTTGACTCGAACTGCTATTTTAGTTTTAGCATAACAGACTTAGCCGATACTAAACCACTCTTTTCTCTTTGGATCAAATACGCTGTTTAACATGACAGATTTCCCTCTTCACTTAATAATACACTTTATTTCAGCATACCACAATTCTCTGCAATTTGGAATATACTTACTTACTTTCCCCCTATACCGTCAGGTACATAAGGCGGAGAACAGTCGACACCACGCTTGTCTGTCCCGGGCCACTTTCTCCAATGTCGGCACATCCAGGCTTCATCCTTTATTTTGCCTCTATAGTTTCCCGTTGGTCCTCCTCGTTTTCTTTTTCCAGCTAGACTCCAATAATTTGGCTCATACCCATAATAATTTCATCATACAACACCCCTTGTCTCTTTTAATTATACACTTTATTTTAGTACTTCACGCTTTTGCTCTCTTTTAACCATACATGTTTATTCAGCTTACACTAAACCGTACACATTATTTTAGCATATCAGACTCTCTTCATCTTTGGACTATATGCTATTTTAGAATAATATGCTTCTGTGTTCATTGAATCATACACTTTGTTTGAACATACCACGCCTTTCATCTCTTTTGCCCATCCACGGTAGTTTAGCATTCCAGACATCGTTATCTTAGGACCACATACTTTGTTTTAGCATACACTCAATTATACGCTTTATCTTAGCATACTGCTCTTCTCTCCTCTTTTTTGATCGCATGCGTTATTTCAACACATCACACCTATCCTCGTTTTGGACGGTACACTTTATTCTAACACACCACGGTTGGTGGATGCTCTGGTTTGGTTTGCTTCTTCTTCCCTATAAGACATCTGTCGTCCTTATCTCCCCTCCTTCTTTTTTATGTTTGTTACTCTCTTGTAACACCTCTAATCTTCTGGCGCTCGTATGGCCTTATGCAGTTACGAGCACCGTAAAACCTACTTTAAAAAACCGACCTCACCTCTCTTGTCTTTATTACACTTTATTTTAGCATACAACACCTCGTCTCTTTGAAACTTACGACTTATTTTAGCCTACCAGCAACAAAACCATCTACTTGAAGGTCGAGGACAACTCTGAGACCACCTGTGGTCATCCATGTGAGAGACAATGGAAATTGATGTGCGTGAGTGTGAGCAACAGTGGCAAGCGTGTCCGTCTGTAGCGTGTTGAGGTCAACGGGTTCGCTTGACCGGGAGCAAGTGGTGACGCGATTAGCTGCGATTGGTCACGGTTTGTGAGTCATGGTCGGCGGCGCTAGTCTTGGTCGTTGTGAAGAACGACAGACTCTGTTTGTGGGTGTTGGGTCGGAGAGACGAGGAGGGGAGGGGGAGGGAGGGAGAGA
>NW_004797617.1:607986-609403 GCF_000002075.1 Aplysia californica
ACACACCTACACACACACACACACACACACACAGGGAGATAGGTAGATAGACAGAACGAGAAACAGAGAAGGCGAGAGAAAGCTAAAGAAAGAGAGATGGAGTGGGTGCGAAAATGGGGCGAGAAAGGAAAAGCAAAGATAAAGAAATGGGGCTAGAAATGATGGGAGAGAAAGAAAGAATGAAAGAATGGATAAAATGATAAAAAGCTAGTGAAACAAGAGAGGAAAGGGTCTCGAGTATGACCCTGACAATATGGCTACATTGGTTGCATTCTCTAACACCAACAAGCTGACAAGAACTTTCATTTTCTGTACCCGTGTACCCCTACCCACCCGGGTGAAGTGAGGAACATTCGTGTAAAGACTTTTTCCAAATTTCCCAAGGACACAACATCAAGCCTCTGACTGGATTCGGACCCACATTCTTACAGTTGAGACCGTAAAGACTACCGACAACATTTCCTGTCGGAGCTGCATGTTCGGTTTAAAAGTTCTGCCTCATGTAATAGGCCTACAGTCTTTAAAAGAGTGTATTGCTTACCAGCTGAACAATTACTAAAGACAGTGAAAATAAAATAAAAGCAACAGAAATGGGGTTCCGTAGAGACTTTTGAGATTTGTTTTTAGAAGGAAAAGAAATGAAATAAGCTAATACTCGAAGGAACCCGTATAGGCCGTTCATTTATAAAAACAATTAATTAATAATAACAGAACACATTTGCATAGCTCAAATTCCCGTTCAACAGCAAGCTATATACGCTTTACAATGTATTATTTGCCCCAGCAGATCTGATAACATTTTGAGACAATCTCAACTTTCTGGGAAACATACACTGTATACTGCCATTTATAGGCGCTGAAACACTAAAATATGCTGATAAAATCTTTCGCTGTCTTTTGCTGGGTACCCATTCTCACCTGGGTGAAGTGAGGAAATTTCGTGTAAAGTGCCTCTCCCAAAAACACATCGTCTGGCCTACAACTCGAACCCCCGAACCCACAACCTGAAGATTACGAGCCTGGTAGCCTAACCCCTAGACTGCCAGGTATTAGGAAAAAACAAAATAGGCAGATTGTGTCGCATTCGAACACATAATTGAGAGGCCTTGAACTCTCAAATTTAAAATTGAATTCAAACGAAGCAAAGGGTAGACCAAGATCAACCTACTCTGGAAACCGAAACAGGCGGGAGACGGGGAAATATCAAGATAACACGTTGTGTATAGGATTTTTTGTGAGAATCCGAGCAAAGGAATAAATGGCTAACCAGAATCGTCGAGGTCTGTCGAAGATTTGGCACTTGACGAGGATTGTTCACGCTTACTACAATCTGGGACTGGTTATCAAAGCACTGGACTGTGTTAAGCTTGCTTCTAATGAGAGCCATTTAATTTGGTTCTGTTGCGCCACCCCCCCC
>NW_004797617.1:611831-613021 GCF_000002075.1 Aplysia californica
GTGGCTTTCGGTCTCCCATCAGGATTTTGGAAGCCATTGAATATAATCTAGATTTAATAGTGGTCGCTCGTTACGGAAGTCCTCCCTTCCCAACTCTGCCAGTGATGTTCAAGACCAGGAGAGAGTGGAAGAGATGATCCAAGCAAACCGGTGGATCAAAGTAAGAGACGTCAATAAAATGCTAGGGATTTCTGTAGGGAGTGCTCAGTATTTTATCCATGATGTGTTGGGTTACAGGAAAGTGTGTGCACGGTGGGTTCCCCACATGTTGTCACCCGAGCTGAAATTGAACCGAAGTTAAGTTAGTGATGAAGCTTTCCTACGCCGTATTGTCACAGGAGACGAGACTTGGGTACACCATTATGACCCAGAGAGCAAAAGACAATCGAAAGAAAACAAGCACACTGGCTCACCTAGCCCCAAGAAGTTCAAAGTTGTTTCATCTGCAAAGAAAGTAAGTGCTTATGCCAGTATTATGGGACAGCGATGGTCTGATTCATATCGAATTTTTGGAACAGGGTTCCACTATCAACTCTGAACGATATATTGAGACCCTGAGAAAACTTAGAGCACGGCTGTCACGAGTTCGCCTGGAAAAAAAATGCAATTTTGCACCACGACAACGCCCGTCCACACACGAGTCGACAAACTCAAGATGCCATGGAAAGTTTTAGAATTCAAGAGACCATACCGCACCCATCATGCAGTCTAGACTTCGCTTCATTTGACTTTTATCTTTTTCCTGAGTTGAAGGAGTACCTCAAAAGAAAACGTTATGCAGATGACGATGAAGTTCAAGAAGTTGTGCGTCGCTCGTTCAGAGGAAAACCACATGAATTTTTCGCCGACGGCATGCGACAACTTATTCGACGTTGGCGGATATGCATCGACAAAGAAGACGACTATGTTGAAAAGAAAAGGTACTGTCATTTATTAGCAGACGTCCTAAGCTTTCATTTGGAGTATAACTCTTGTATCAGGGGCGGCTCGTGGGTCTAAAAAGTGGGCGTGCACAATTGAGCTATCTTAGGCTGAAGATAATCAAGGGCAGAGTAAATGGGATGGTGTATAATTTTAGGATCATTGGATTGGTGCAGGAAGACCTAGTGCTTTTATTTTCATTCTTTTTACTTGTGGCTTTGACTTCTGGAACTAAATCTGTTTGTTAGCTAAACGTCAATTTCATTCAT
>NW_004797617.1:613818-614997 GCF_000002075.1 Aplysia californica
GGGGGGAGGGGAGAAGGGAGGGAGAGAGAGAGAAAGGGAGAGAAAGTGTGTGATTGTATGTGAGTGGGAGATAGAAAAAGAGAGGGAGTAAGAAGAGACAGAGAAAGTGTGTGATTATGTATCAGTGAGAGAGAGAGAAAGAGATAGAGAAAGAGAGGAGAGAGAGAGAGAGAGAGAGAGAGAGAGAGAGAGAGAGAATGAGCGAGCGAGATCGAAAGAGTAAGAAGAATAAAGACAGTATTGTCCAAACCGTTACGAACAAAACATGTTAACATACAGAAAGATTACCATACACAGATACACCTCCCCCCCAAAAAAGCAACAACAAAAAAACCCAAACAGGTCAGTATACCCATGCATGTGCCCCAATATCGTTTGTGTCTATGCCACATCTGTAACAACCCTTCACCCGCTAGGAGAACTCTGGAGACATTAAATGTTTCGATAAGCACAAAAGACTGACTGGTCACGGCCACTCCCATAATGTGAGTCCCGCGCGGGTCATCAGAGAGACGCATCGTGGTGAAATCAGACGCTCGTAAAAATAATGAAATCGAAGAAATTGGCATTTCCCCCCCGCAAATTCGGAAATTTTTATGGAATTATAGTTTTATGGCTCAACACCTTTTCTGTACATTCAAAAACACGTTACGGTGTGGATTTAACTGGGAAAAGGTTGATTAAAGAATCACCCCCACCCCCCCCAAAAAAAGAGCAAATTTGCAGTTTCCGAGGTCTCTCAAGCTATGGAAGTCACCAAACTTTGGCGCAAATTTCCTCGCTAGTTTTACTTCTAGAATAAATCGACCACCATCTCTTTTAATGGTATATATCTCGACTTCTATTCCAGATAGATGAAGACTTTTTTTTTCACAGAAGGCAAGACAAATAAGCAAGCTGTAAGATGATACAAGTAACTCAACGTGCCCCAAAACTGACGAGCGTCTGATTTCACCATGATGCCTCACAGTGTCTCGTGCGGGTCATCGAAGTCTTTAATCCCTCGCCTGTCAGCCTGGCCAGTTCCGTCTCTCCGCGAGACTTTTTTTTTGTTCTGATGGCACCGGCAAACAAAACAGAATGTGTGCACACCTGGGTAGAATGTCTCACCTACCTCAAGCTTAAGCCCTTTCACCTACTCCCCACCCCCCTTCCTTCGGACACCCTGGATCATTCACT
>NW_004797617.1:615717-617412 GCF_000002075.1 Aplysia californica
AACCCCCATGGCCACACCGCACCGCCACTCCCTTGTGTCTACCACTTCACCCCTCTCTTCCCGCCTGAGCGCCTCATCCACCCTATCCCCAGCTCACCCCCAACTTTCTTACACATTATTATGAACCCTGTTTTGTAAACATCACTCCACTATTTCATACTATAAAATTATATTATTTCATCCCCGTCCTCTTTGATAATAATAAAAAATAATAAATAGCGTTTGTATAGCGCATATCCCCACTCGAAAGCAAGCTCTATATGCGCTTTACACTATATTATTACCCCAGCAGACCATAGAACACTCAGAAACATTCTCAGCTTTCAGGGAAGCATACAGTGCAAACAGCTGGTTAAGCGCTCAAACACGAACAAACTGACAAGATCTTTTACTGTCAGGCGCGGTTCGTTAATAGAGCACGGTCGTGCAGTGCCACCCAAAATTTTTTTAATGTTCTATTACGTAAAACACCCTCAATAATGAAATAAAAGAAGCCAGAAACAAACACTAACCAAATATTATATCAAAACAAGGTCCTCACTGGCGCCATAACTGTCATTTCTGTGTCTAGAGCGCCGTAAAACATCTACTGTGCCATGCCAAAGTCCACGCGCTTCAGCTAAACATAATAGGATATTCAACAGTGTAACCTGACCTATAAATCGCTCTTGGGGATAACCCAAGCGATGATGACACTCGTAGCGAGTTGGGCGGTACATTAATATTAATAAGCCGGCACATCTCAAATGTGCTCCTGCCGAACATAGTGCCGAAACATAGCTCACAGTAGGGCTAAAATAAACGCGATAGACCGTAGGCTATTCTTTGCCAATATTATGTGAGCCCCGGAGCAATCCTGCGGAGTGCTCAAGTGAATTGTGATTGGTTCATTGTCGCTATTTTAAGTGACTCTGTGACCGTGAACCTGAGGGAGGTGAACGTGACCGTTCTTAGAGTTGTGCCTTTGAATGGTTTTGTAGTGGAGAAGTGAAAGTTATTGCTTGAGTGTTCAGTTCCGATACAGGATGAACGAAATTGATGTTAAGCTAACAAACAAATTTAGTACTAGAAATCAAAGCGACAAGTAAAAAGAATAAAAATAAAAGCACGAGGTCCTCCCTCGCCGACCCAAATCTTAAAAGTATACACCGTCTCGTTTACTATGCCCTTGACTATCTTCAGTATTCGATAGCTTAATTGTGCACGTCCACTTTTTAGCCCCACGAGCCGCCCCTGTTTACTGTCTATAGCTGGGTACCCATTTTCACCTCCGTGAAGTAGGGAAAATTCGTGTAAAGTGCCTTTCCCAAGGACACAACGTCGGGCCCGCGGCTCGAACCCCAGAACCCGCAAGCTCACGATTACGCGTCCGGTAGCCTAACCACTAAGCCGCCGACGCCACTCTTTCCTTCCTTTCTTTGTCACTTCAACCCCTCACCTCAGAATAAAAGAATCTCTCCTCCCACAACACACCCCATCCCACCCTGGTTGTTATACCCCCTCTCTATTTTAAATACTACCCCACCCCACCCCTAGGAGGGGAGTGTAGAGGGGAAATGAGGGGACAGGTGAGTCAAATGTATTCTACGGGTCTTCTTACAGTTATGCATGTATGTATCTGTTGTGGAGGAGAAGGGGAAGGTGGAGTGGAGTAAAGGTTGGACGGGAGGGGTAGGGGTGGAGGTGGGGGTGGGG
>NW_004797617.1:618068-624378 GCF_000002075.1 Aplysia californica
GGAGGTCAGCCATACGGACAGGACATGCTCTGGCAACTATGAAAGAAATTCAAGCTATTCTATTGCCCTCTAAAGCCGTTGGTTTATGAGCCAGCAGAACGTTCGTAAACGTCCGCCCGCCTCTGTCTTGGCCAATGGACACAATCATGTGACGTCATTGTCAAATCTTTCGACTTTGTCGTGAGAAAAATGTGCCGGAGGGGAAGGGAATTGTCGGAAACGTATCTGTGTGGCTGGGGAAATAGCTTTGAGTGTAATCAAGTCCCTGTGCTTTACCTGTTTAGTCTTCCGAATAAAATAATAATATTAGTGTAGAGTGATTTTAAGGTTTCTAAAATAACATCTCACTGTTGTTGTTATCCCTCTTGTAACGCTGAAGACTGTTTTCTCAAGTAACCAGGGTTCACAATCGAGCTGAATTCACAAGTAAGCAAGCGTTAAACTATCAAGTTTTAAACTTTATTCGCTACTTGTAAACTGGATTCATACGTTATACTGGACTAATAAGTTATAAACTGGATTCATAAGTTATAAGTGGATACATAAGTTATAAGTGGACACACTGGACATAAATTGGATTCGTAACTTATAAACTGGATGCACTAGTCGTTAACTGGATTTACAAGTACATGTACGCTGGATTCACAAGTATGCTGATTTCACAAGTAAGCTATGTTCACATAACTAACTATGTTAGACTATGCTCTGGATTCACAAGACGTTAGCCAAAATTCATGAAAATAAACTGAATTCATAAGTAAGGAAGCAATATTGAGTTTGAATCAAGAGAAGCACATCGATACAATAAAGGAGGTCATAATAATATACTCGTAGTACCGGCTGAAAGAAAAGAAGTAGGATCTTCAAGTAGCGCCGTCCAACCAACAAAGAAGCAAAGTAAACGAAGATTCACTAATCGTAACCTGTATTCATGTCTAATAATTTTTTTAACCCTTAAGAAGTTCGCTCGTCGCTAACGCTAAGATATAATTTATACTTTGAGCTAGTGACAACGCTACTGTCATCTGCATTGAAGGAGTGTGTAAATACAGAAATTCACAAACCCCATTTACATATTCTTACACAACATTTACGAACATAAAGGATATTACAGGCACACTAGTGCTGGTCGCTTTCATAGATTACACAGAGAGTGTTGTGTTGTGCTGTAGTCGTAATGTGTCCCCTGAACTTATTATGCTCTGTCCCCTTTGCGGTACCTTTATGCACTGATACAATTCTATCGTTACGTCTTTATACATGTACACTGATATCCTCATTGTAGTGTTTTTATGCACTGATATCCCTCTTATAACGTTTTTATACTCTGAAATGCCTTTTGTGATATCTTTTTACACTGATATTCCTCTTGTTGTGTCTTTATACATTGATATCCTTCTCGTGACGTATTTACATACTGATATCCCTCTTGTGACGTCTGTATACACTGATACTGCTATATATCTCCTTTCGTCACGTCTTTTTTCACTGATATCCCTCTCGTAATGTTTTATGCTCCACTACATACAGCAGGCAGCCTTCCGAACAGTGTACGCTTTCATATATACACTGATTCCTCTTGTCATGTCTTTATTCACTGATAATGCTATGTTCCCTCTTGTCACGCCTCTATTGTAGATGGGTAAATGGATGGTTGGCGGGTGCTCTGGTGTGGTTTGCTCCTTCTTTCCTTTCAAAATCTATCATCTGTGTCTCTCCTCTTTCTTTTTAAAAAAATGTTTGTTACTCTCTTGTAACACCTATAATCTTCGGCACTTATATGACTTAATCATGTTGCAAGTACTGTAAAAAAAACAACAACAACAACCCAACCTTTTTAAAAGTAAGAGCATTAATGCAAATGTCATCGCAAATAGTTTATGATGCAGTTGCGATTGCCGTAAACCTTTTATCAAACCAAAACAAATAGGTTATATAAGGAAAAGCCTTCACTAAAACTTTAAAAAGCCCCATCATTTCCCAAAGGCAAGAGGAATAAAACCCAGAAAACATAACCAAAGCGCACACGTCAACACAGTAATTATGCATGAGTCACGACGTGGTGGAATCAAGCCCTCGTCAGTTTTGGGGCACATGGTGTTATTGGTACCATCTCAAAACTTGTTCATTTATTTTTCTTTTGATGAAAATATATCCATCTATTTTGAATTATTGAATAGAAATCGAAATATTTGTAAGGGCAGGATGTGAAGGGAGTTGGGGAGGGGGGTGGTGAGAGAGAGCTTGTGTCAGACGTAAAATTAGCGTGAAAACAACTGTAAAAGTTTGTCCCTGGAAACGGCAAATTTACACAGTATTAATTTTTTTTCTTGTCTTAGGCCAATGTTTTTCATTAAAGTCAACATAGTATTTTTAAATAGACATAAAAGGTATTGAGATAAAAGAATATTCATAATAAAAGAATATTCATAATATAAAAATTGCCTAACGGGCGGGAAACTGGCGGTTTCTTTGAATCCGTTATTTTGATGAGCGCCTAGCATGATTTCCCCACGACACAACTTATATCCTTCATGATGAATGGGGGTACTCAGTCTCCGTCTTGCTCTTTTTTCTTTAAGATGGAAATCCAATACACGAATGGAAAAGAGTTTTTGTTTTGTTTTTTTGGTTTTCGTTTTTTCTAATTTTTGGCACGTAGTACTTAGTAGATGGATTAACTCTTTCTGCACCGGTGTCTGTGATGTGACAGTTAGGCGCTTCGCTGTCACACTCACGATACTTAAGTTCGATTTCCGAGTGAGGATGATTTTTAAAATTGAGTATCTTGGGTCTTTCTGTTGGGATTTGGTACCCCTCTCAGGCCTGGTTGGCCATGACAGACAGGGTTATAGAGTCACCCTACTAAATTAAGCTAAATAGTGTCGTTGGAGGCGTAAAAAACACCTACATTTTAAAATATATGCTCTTAGTGTACTGGACGTAAGTTTAGCGTGTACACAAGATCACTACGTTGTTTGCAGTTAGAATAAAAATTCATGTTTAAAATTCTGCGGAAACGAACTACGTAAAATCTACAAAAAACAATCTATGTAAAAAAAAAATCTACCAAAGCAATCCACGTGAAAAAATCTACGAAAGTAAACAAAAGATCTACACTACAAAAACAATATACATTGAAAAGTCTACGCAAAGATTCAACGTAACCCCAGCAAACCTGTGTTATCTGAATCAAACAGTATTTCTATTGCATTGAGCATTCATTTGCACCTAGTTTTGGCGCTTTTTAGAAGCAAATTAGGTTACATTTGAATGGAGTTTTAAGGAAGTTCATAATGTTGAAAAACTGAAAAGCAATATTGATTGCGTACTAACGTGAAATAGCTCTCTCTCCAAAAAGAATTAAAACCAGATGTGAAAGAGCCATCAGTTTGTTTGTTTGTTTGAGTAAAGAGAACCACATCGACATAGTAATGGTCATTTAGTGCTGACAAAAGTAAGAGAAGTTAACAGAAACAAGAGAGGGAAAGTAAAGGACTAGGACCTACCAGTGGCGCCCTTCAACCATCCGTCTATTCAGTGACCAAACTCACTAAGAGTTAATTAGTTCTAGTTCTAGCGAGAGTTTTACGGCATTTGCAATATATTTAGACTAGCTGAGTACCCGGCTTTTCTCGGGGTCGACGCCTTGGCGTCACTGCTCCTACTTGTCTACGCCGCGGAGGAATTTTACATCTACATTGCTGTCCAGCCTTTCACAGTCACACATGGCTTCTAGATCTATATTGCTTTAGATTAGTTCTGCCTTGATTAACTCCTCTCTTTATCTCCATTGCTTTAGTGTATACGGGTTTCGCCTTGCACCATCACAAAAAGCACAAAAAAATAATAATCCGCCAAAGGGCTGCTACTCAGTAAAAAGAACACACCGACGTCTTCAAAATCACAAGGACACTGTCTACAGCTTAACTTTCCTCTGACTGCGTTAAAACAATTCTAGCTCATTGACAAACTGGTCGCTTTTAAGGTCTACCAAATTTACCTATGCCCACGAAACTCTGCATGGCACTTCTTCAGGCTAGCGACCAAGCAAAGATATTTTCTAAAAAATTCAGGACCCTGTAATAAAAAATTGTTTTTCTCTTTGGGCCATATATTAAAAACAACTCTTTGGACGCATACACCGGGTCACGTCTCCACGTGGGTTTCGAAAATTACTCACCCCGTCTCTTGAATCGTGTTTCTTAGGGTTTGTCCGCACCAAAAGCCGTAGCTGATCCGAGCCGCTTTAAGCAGTTCTAACAGTAGGCTCTAGTGTACACACCAAAAGCTATTTTGGCAAGCTGTCCAGTAGCAGTCAGGTGCACTGCTCGGTATCAGCCTGCACGTTCTCACCAAAAGCAGTATAAAAGCCGTGTGTTGTAGCTCTCTCTGCTTGCTCTTCGGAGATAGTTCATAACATGGCGGTCCGTAAAATACGTTTGATGCATTTAATGGACACTTCATCACTATTGACAGTCTCGTGTATTTGATGGCGAGATAGAATACTGGGTTTATCTCATTTATGCCAAAAGAGACACAAGCGGAGGATTCCAAAACCTGTTTCTTGACTTGAAGGGAGACGAAGAGCGCTTTAATTCAAATTTTTAAAATGAGCCCAGAAACATTCTCTACCATTTTGGACCACTTTCAAGAGGAGAATGTAGAAGCTGTCTCCAGGCTGTCTTGAGCTGATCGAGATATCTTGGCGAAGTTTGGGGAGAAATTTCGGGTGAGCTAATTTTAGAAATGACGAAATCACTGCTAGCATTTAAGGATAATTATTCTATTGTTCACTGCAGCAGTGCACTGCTCAATACAGCGCGGGTACTGCTTTCGGTGAGAACGGAGTTTAAATAATACTACTAATACGGGGTGCCCACTTCGGCTGGGATCGGCTTTTCGGGCCGATTGCCCGACTCGATCGCCTCAAAAACAAACGTGTTTGTTTTCAGTTTCAGGCGATCGAGTCGGACGATCGGCCCGATCCAGTGATCCAGCCATAGTGGGCACCCCGTATAAGAATTAACACAGCTCAGCTGCTGCACAACTACGGCTCACCTGCTGCACAGCTACGTCTCAGCTCAACTGCTTTTGGTGCGTTCGACTACTTAGGCGAACGTTAAAGAGCGGTAATGAACTTCCGTTGTGAATATTTGTTTCGTTTCTCAGTAGAATAATTACAACAGCCAAAGGACTGGAACTTTTTGTCAAATACATTTTTCTAAACTCAGGAAATGAATAAATAAAAATTCAGGCTCCATCATGGGGACCTATTTATCTTTTTGCAGGTACTTGCCAACTTTCAACTATGTAGCTGTCGTAGTTTTATGGAAAAGTGACACATATGTTTCCAAATTGCCAAATATAATAGACCACAAATAGATAATAGATTAGGTAAGTGCCGAAGAGAATAACAAACAAACAAACAAACAAAACAAAACAAAAAAGAGGAGAGATAAAGACGATTGATGTTTGATTAACAAAAATTCCCCACACCAGAGCACCCACAAACAACCCACACACTACTAAGAGTTAAAACCAAAAGTGAGATAGCCAACCGTTTGTTTGTTTGTTTTGTTTGTTCGTTTGTTTTATTTGTTGGTTTATTTTGTTTGTTTGTTTGTGGGTTTGTTTTATTTATTTGTTGGTTTCTTTGTTTTGTTTGCTTGTTGATTTTTGTTGTTGTTTGTTTGAGTAAAGAGAAGCAGATCAACACAATAATGGCAATTAATTTAGTGCTGGGAAAAGTAAAACACTAACAGTGGCCCTTTTTAACCACAAGTATAGCCGTCCGTCTACCAAGGGTTCAATGTAAAATCGGCCTCAGTCTCCCAAGAGTTAAAACCATCTTTCGCTGGGGCCGAGGGCGGACCCATGTAACATTTGATCCCTAAGAGCTAAGTCAGGTAACTCCGGCAAGCCTCTCACGCTGTCCATGATTGAGTCGTTAAGCCCGGACAAATCCCCATGTGTGTTCGATACATCGATAGTTCGATCTGCCGCCTGATTGGGACCAGTCTCTGATTTCACATCCATTTGCTTTTCTCCCCCTGTCGAGGAGGTGAAGCATTAGGGGAAATAGAGTAATTATTAACCGTTGTGGTAGGCAGAAGGAACGGCAGATTGGTGCCGCGCGGCGAAGGCGAAAGCTAATTCGGGAATAATGGTCAGAGGTGGGGGTTTAGGTTTAGGTGTAGTCGCGGAGTCCTTGACTTAAGTTTTGAGGTAAGTTTTCGATTATAATTGAGACAGAATAGTGAGGTTCTTCGCTGCATGAGTGATGGGTGAGTGAAAATAAAGTTGGACC
>NW_004797617.1:626312-627715 GCF_000002075.1 Aplysia californica
TAATAATAATAATAATAATAGTAACCAATAATTAAGGACGTGGATCTTATGTTTGGAAATAGCAACGGAGAAGTGAGGAGGAAAGGGGGGGGGGAGTGGTCAGTGTTAGAGGCCCATTCCTCTCCCAACTCCCGACCAGAACTCTTTCCGTGTGTGGGATCGTGGGATTAACTCTTTTATGTGATCAATGCCGTCTATCTCCGACCTGAAAAGGTCAACATTAGAGACCGCTTTAATCAGCTATTTATAAATACATTGTTTGTGTAGTCCCACAACGGGCCGTTATGGAATCGGACAGGCGTGAAGGTATATCCGGCAAACTTGACGTCACTAACGAGCATGTGAGTTGTTGAACGGTCGTCGGCAGCGGTGTTTGGTCGTGGTCCAGGGCACGGAATTCTGGCAGCTGTTCGCAGTATATATTCAGAGACGTCTCCGACGGATATAGACCAATCAAAATGTTTTTGTGCCTCTAGACCAAGCAAAAAAAATCTGGGGGGTCACAAGGGCCTGTTTTAACCCATAATTTGATATTTTGCAGTTATGTTTGAAATTTTCTTGAAAATAATTGATTTGCTACAGTTTTAATGGCTAGATCTATATGAGTGATCTGCAGCAAATAATACGCAGTTTAACCAGCCAAAGCAGTGCATATGTGTGAAGAAGTGTGTCTCCGAATAGTTCCTGGGTGCTCGCAGGAGACGTCTTCGAATATCTTCTGGCAGCTGTTGGTGAAAGTACGGTTGTCCGCAGTCTGCAGTCCACAATTTGTACCGTTGCTTTGCTTGTGGGCTTTTTTGTTTTTTGTTTTGCTTGTTTTTTGTGTTCCTTTGTTTGTTTGTTTGTTTGTTTGTTCGTTCCTTCATTTGTTTGTTTGTTTGTTTGTTTGTTTGTTTGGTTGGTTGGTTGGTTGGTTGGTTGGGTTGTCAGTCGGTTGTTTGGTTGGTTGGTTGGGTTGTCAGTCGGTTGGTTGGTTGGTTGGTTTGTTGATTTGGTAGTCGGTTGGTTGGTTGGTTGATTTTCGTTGATTGGTAATTTGTTTGGTTGGTTGGTTCACTGGTTGGTTGGTTTGCTGGTTGGTTGCGTAGTAACTTGTTTCTTTGTTTGGTTGGTTGGTTGATTGGTTGCTTAGTTAGTTGTTGTTGTTGTTTGGTTGCTTTTTTAGGAGGAGCTATTCTGTCAATGTATATATTTTTACACAACTATCGACATCATTCAGATGATTTATGTAGAGGGATTCCAACCAGGCCAAACCGAGACATCCCATCAGAAAGCTCGAGATACTTAATAGAACGTTTTTATCCAATTGGGGAATCGAACTCGGGTTTCCTGTGTATGACAACGAAGCGCTTGACCACTACACCACAAACGCTGGTTATATCATTGTAATTATAATATAATAA
>NW_004797617.1:628771-629760 GCF_000002075.1 Aplysia californica
GGCTGGAGAAGCGACAGGCTACCTTTTTTGCTATGGTCGACCAAACCCTCCAAAATCAAACAAGTGTGACCTTTTTTGTTATGATTGGATACGTTTGATGAAAACAACCAATCAAAAGGCTACTGGGTTTCCGGTACGTTCAGTTCTTTGATTTGCGTGTTGATTTGCGTGCGGAAAGCAAAATATTGTAGACCTAATGGACTTCCGTAAAAACCTTGATGAAGAAAAAATGCAATAGATCGTAGACCTAATGGACTTCCTGACCAACCTTTAGGAAGCTAGGCAGAGGTCAATTATTTGGTATTATGGTGTGGACTGACCACCGCCCCACCTCCCTTTTTCAAATGTGTATCATCGTGGTGACCAGGCGCTCGTCCAATTCATACAATTAAAATAAACCGACATGGGGGTGGGGTGGCGGGTGGGGGTCAACACTTTTTCTGTTAATGTGCAAAACCATATCTGCAAGGGTTTTACTGGAAAACGTTGATCAAAGGCACACAAACGTAAGTTTGCAATTTTTAAGGACACTCAAGCTTTGAAGGTCAAACTAACTTTGGCGGCCATTTTCTAACTAATTTTTACCCCCCCCCCCAGGAAGGACCCCCCCCCCCCTTTCACTCGCAAATATCTCAACTTCTATTCAAGATAGATGGGTATTTTATTCCTCAAAATCAAGGCAAATGTTTCAAGAGTATACCAATAACTATAATTGCCCAAAAATTGAAGAGTACCTGATACCACCATGTTGTGACACATTAGTGTCAAAGATATAAAACAAAACTAACAGAGAAAAACAACACCTAAACTTCCACTCAAACAACACTGAAACCTACAACGCAGACTTCACAATAGACGAACTAACATCGTGCATCTCGGACCTGGGCGATACAGCCCGGGACCGGATGACATCCGTAACCAGATCATTAGAAACTTACTCTCAGAAACACTCACATTCCTACTATACATATACAACGACATGTGGCGGT
>NW_004797617.1:633351-634562 GCF_000002075.1 Aplysia californica
AGAGAGAGAGAGAGAGAGAGAGAGAGAGAAAGAGAGGGCCTGCTGATTGAACTAATATGTCTACGTCATTGTTACAAGGTGTTTCTGTTGTCGCAAATTGAAAGAGATTGAGTATACTTTGAGCTACAATAATATTTAGGAGTGTGGGGTTTGTTGGGGGTTTTTTTGGTAAGTGTTTTACGGCGCACGAGACACATTAATTAACATTTTCATTTTGGTAGAAATCAATTTTGAATTTTGCCCGGGTGGCGGCCGAAGCTTACTCTTATCGATTCAAGGACCACCAAAGGATACTTAATGTGCGCAACTTGCACCCAGGACCTCCGAGATGTTTTCGCCCTTATCCGAGATGGCTGGATGTTACGGTCATAGCTACCCAATGATCAGGGGTTTTGCTGAAAGACAGGGGTAAGAGTAGCCAAGAAGTAATAGTAGACAGGATGTAGGAGAGTCAGGAGTACAGAGGAGGGGGCAAAGGAGGGGGGGGGGCTGAAAGTGGAGCTGAAAGCAGACGACAGAACGTGGTTAGATAGATGGAAAGAAGGTGAAAGGAGGCACTTTTCACAGAAGAGAGTGATCTGTCGCTGTCAGCTTTCGAACCCGGGGCTGTTTGAATGAGAGGTGAACACTGTATCTCAAGACATTGAGAGCCCCTTAGGTTGGTGTGGTATTGGTGTCACGGAATGGCGTCTATGGTGTAGCGGTTAGATGCTTCACTGTTGTGTGTGGGAGCCCCGCGCTCGATTCTCGATTGGGGAGAAACTTCTATCGAGTGCCTCGGTCTTTCTGCTGGGATGTTGCATCCCACTAAACCTTGGTTGGCCCTAACAAGCAGGGTCGGGAGTCTGCTCCTAAATGATCTACAATTACAATTATGTGTCTAAATCTTAAGGCAACATCTGGTCGTGCTGTCGACGTTTTAGGTTGAGCTGTATTGAGAAATAAATTTAATTAAATTTGGGGTTAAACAATCAACTGTGTTTTTAATGTGATGGGCACTTAGCTCTTATTGGACATCTTTTGAAAGAGAGAGAGAGAGAGAGAGAGAGAGAGAGAGAGAGAGAGAGAGAGAGAGAGAGAGAGAGAGAGAAAGAGAGAGAGGGGGGAAGCTCTATTGATATAGAGAGGTAGATAGATAGAAAGAGAGAGAGAGGTTGATAGATAGATAGATAGATAGATAGATAGATAGATAGATAGATAGATAGATAGAT
>NW_004797617.1:636990-638627 GCF_000002075.1 Aplysia californica
CCCCACACACACACTCTAGTGTGGGCGCTTGCTCGGGCCGTAGCGTGAGTGATGGAGTGAGTAGTGCTGTGTGATTTATAGTGTCAGAACTCTGTGGAATAATATGGCCCTCGTCAGGATTTTGTCGTAGGTGTCATGTTACGATATAACTTTACTTACCTTACTTTTATTTTTTCATCTGCTGTTGCCGTTAAGCGTCTAGGGGAGATGCAGTCTTCTATGGTAACGATATAACAATTTGTGAAATAAGGGAAAGGCTTTCGTCAGTTTTTGGGCATATTATTTTATTATAATAATATGTCATGACACGGTGAAATAAGGGCTTGTCAGTTATCGGGTGTATGTGTTTCGA
The DNA here is from genome assembly GCF_000002075.1 of Aplysia californica. Classification (NCBI taxonomy): domain Eukaryota; kingdom Metazoa; phylum Mollusca; class Gastropoda; order Aplysiida; family Aplysiidae; genus Aplysia; species Aplysia californica. The sequence goes on from NW_004797617.1 coordinate 637,343, forward strand.
CACGTTGAAATGCGATACCTGTCAGTTTTGTTTCTGTTGTTGTTTTTTGTTGTGTTTTTACGTATGTGTCAAGATACAACGGAAAAAGACGTGCGTCAGTTTTTGGGCATATATGTTACGACGTGATGGAATACGGCGTTCCTCCTTAGTTCTTTGGCATTTTTATGTCTTGACGTAGTGAAATAAGACGTTTCTCATGTGTCGTTTTTAAAATGTTTTATAAATATATGTCATGACATGGTAAACAAGAAGGCATTCCTCGGTTTTTCTTTTTGCATAATACGTGTCCAAACATGGTTAAATAGGCAATCGTCAGTTTTTTGTCAAATAATGTATCATGGCATGGTGAAAGAAAGAGTTCGTCAGTTTTGTTTTCTTTTAGCATACGCGTCATAACATTGCGAAATAAGGTGTTCGTCAGTTTTGTTTAAGACACAGCAGAATTGGATTGTCGTCAATTTGGGGGCAATATAGAGTTAATGGTATTGTCGTAAAGTCTGTTCATCTGCCTTGCTTATGGTGAAAGAAATACCCACCTATCTGGAACAGGAGTCGAGATAATATTTGCAATTGAAGGAGGTGAGGGTCTCTTGGTGTCAAAGGTAAAATTTATGAGAAATGAATGGCCGCCATAAGATGACTTCCAAATCTGTACTGTCTATGGAAACTGCAAAATTACGTTTTCGTAAAATTCAGTAAAACCCACGCAGGGGTGTGCTTTAAGGGAAAATAAAAGATGTTGAGCCGAAAACACAAATTGTTAAAAACGTATCCATCAGGCGGAAAAATGTCGGTTTCCCCCATTTCATTTTTGTGACCATGGTCTGATTTCACCACCATGCCAAACACATGATGACTGCATAATGATGGGAACAGTTTGCTCTAATGGATATCCAACTTTGTGTTTAATGTAGAGTGCCAAATATGTCTGGCCTGAGACCACAACAAGGATACTTTGCCTCGACAAATGATTTCAGTGATTAGTTTAGGTAAGGTAGGTATAGTATGGCAGCAGTTTAATGTCCTTAAAAGGTTGAAGAGATATAACCTCCGATTTTAACGTCCCGTTTATACAAGGACGGTAGAACATTGCAAGAGCTTCACGTCTTAGAACAGTTAAAAACGATGTGACCTCCGATTTTAACGTTCGGGTTATGTAAGGTATATAATATTGTTTGGCATGGATTTGACGTTCTGAAGCAGTTTAAGAGATACACCCTCAGATTGGGTGGTTGAAGGCAGTGCCGGATTAAGACCCAGCTGGCCCCAAGGCACACTTCACTGA
>NW_004797617.1:639982-641264 GCF_000002075.1 Aplysia californica
TGTAATAAAATATTCCAACGATGTGTTGATGCAACAAAAAATGAATACAAGCGCTGCAGGAACTGAAAGAAAGACACAGCTTCCACACAGCAATCTACAGCTAATTAACCAACTAAATTTAGAAAATGGCATGCGAACGGAATATGATCCACAAGATTTATTTTTCAAAATTTTCTGCATTCCAGTGTATTTCCCAGACGTGTTACTGTCATTGTCGTCTGTCTGGCCACGACAATTCTCAAAGTCGATGCCTTGCTCCTCTAGGTATTGGAGCAACGTGTCTGCAAGATTCTGTCATGTGTAGCTGGAGATGTTGATGAATGTCAAAAAGCGCTCCTCGGGCTGGTGACCTACCATATTGACTTAGCGTAAAACAATGGTTAACTGATCAGAATGCGTAACATCTGGAGTAGAATCTACGGAGACTGAAAAGTACCTTACCTTAGAAATTTCATCCTTGATGAGGTCAAGAACATGCTTGCCTAACAAGTTAATCAATTCTTTACAGGTTGTTTTTGATAGGTATGAAGTGTGTCCACGTCCTTGGTTGGCATGAGTTTTGATATGCTGAGATAAAAACGGATCAAACCGCCCAATGTGTTCTAAAATACCCAGGTACCCATTGTCCTTGGACCCAACGATTTCATTACTGCCTCGAAAAGCCAGCCCTCTCTCAAAAAGGAAAATGATTGTCTTAATACAACGTAACAAAATGTTTTTCCAGTATTTTCGTTGTTCCAGTAAGTTTTGGTGTAATCGTTCGTCAACTCGCGCAGCAGCAACACTACGCTGACATAAAGTCAAGACTGAGTTTATATGTTTGGGACTTGTTTCATGTGTTTTTGAATAGTTAGTTATATTCTTCCAATCTGTAAACCCCTGACCAGAAAGATGTACACAGTCTGGCGAAAACAAAAAGCAAGGGAAACAGAAAACACAGGCTTTGCCTGGAGAATAACATTATACGAACCAGTCACGATCAACTACTTCTCCATTTGACAAAAAACGTTTGAATGCACAGTTATTTAAATCTCGATTCACGCCAGAAAAGTCTCGTTTTGTTTCTGGATAGTCACTTGCCAAATTCCGAAACTGGTTTGCTCCGCGAGTTATGCACATTTCAAGCACATGGTCCTTTATATCACCTAGAAGCCTTATATCATTTGCCATTGTTCTTGAAGTATTACCAGTTTCGACTGTTTTAGCATCAGGTAGCTCAGCTTCAGCAGTAGGCTCTTCTTGGTAGTTGTCGGTTTTAGATGAAGAAGAGTAACCATCATCT
>NW_004797617.1:641895-644064 GCF_000002075.1 Aplysia californica
GTGCACTAAGAAAAATGTTAATTTGGCAGAAATTAGGCTAGAAATGTAACATTCGCAGGCTTTTGACTCCAGCAGGGCCACAACTTTGGAACTGTTATCTGGGTTGCCAGGTATCTGGTGACTTAGGAGGCCAAAGGTGCTTGATTTGGAACCCACTGCTAATGATTCAATTTAATTTGAGAAAAAAAGTGGCCTAGAGAGAGTCAAAACAAAATATCACAGCACTTTCTGAACTAGGCCTGGGAGTAAAATCCCAGTCGAACTCTGTCTTGGGCTAGCTTAGGGATATTCTAGTTGTGGCCTTCCTGACTGGCCTTGCTGCGACCTGATGAAAACGGGGGAAAAAACGCAAAAAATGTTGCCTTGCTGTACCCTGTCTCTGGCCCGTTTGTGGCCTATTTTTCTGAGTGGCCCCAAGGCAATTGTCTTATTTGCCTAATGGTTAATCCGGCACTGGTTGAAGGGCGCCAGTGGTAGGTCTGTCTTTTCTTTCCCACTGTTGTTCTTACCTGTTTGTCTTGCTCTTTGTCTGCACTATACAGCCGTTATTTTGGCATCGTACTTTATTTAGCTCAAACGCTTGAAACAATATAAGGTAATATTAAGAGAGCGCACGGGACAAATTAAACATTTTCAATTGGTAGCACATTTTGAATTTTGCCCGTGTGGCGGCCGAAACCTACTACATGTATTATCGATTATGGACCACCTCGGGATCTGAAACGTGTGCAACTTGCACACGGGACCTCCGAGATTTTTCGCCATTATCCAAGAAGGCTAGGTGTAGATCTCACCTACCGTAAGATCAGGGGTGTGTCTGAAAGATAGCAGTAAGAAGGACCAAGGAGAAGCAGAAGAAAGGCTGTAGAAAGAGTCTGGAGCTTAGAGGAGGGGGCAAAGGGGGTGAAGGGGTGGGGGCATACAATAAAGGCGATAGCAGGCGACAGAAAATTGTTAGAGAGCAGGAAAAAACCGTGAAAGAGTACATTTTTAGAGAAGAAAGCTTTCCGTCGCTATCCGAATTCGAACCCGGAACCTATTGAATGAAAGGCGAACACCTTAACCTCTAGATGGCGAGAGCCCCCACTAGTGATAATAATAGTCATAATAATAATATGATAATAAGAATAATAGCAATAATGATAATATTATTAGTAAAATAATAATAATAACATTACAACATATATTTATAATTATTATCTATACTAGTAAAAGTACCCCTTTCTACGAACGGAATAATAATGAAGAAGAATTAGGAAAGTTAAGAAGAGGAAAAAGACTGAAAACAGGAATGAAAAAAAGAAATATATTTTACCTTGGATTTATCCATGTAACACCCCACCCCCTCTTGACTACCTCTAGGGGACAGGGTAAGACTTCTTCCCCCTCTTCGAAGGCCTGGCATTTTCTCCTAAAGGGTTAGGCCTTCATGCCAAAATTGTTGCTTCCTAGAAGAACATATTGATCTAGATTCTAGATCTAGCATAGATCTCGAAGGACTTTAAAGACATAGGCCAATAATTGAAAGAAGGAGCCTAGGCCCATAGATTGATCTAACTTCAAAAATTCACATTTAACAACCGACAGGCGTCACAGATGGCCTAAATTTCTCGATCTTTTCACAGCATCATGATTCTTGCCTCGGTCTCGATTCACCGACAGCCTAGTTCTAAACTCTAAATCTATTCACAGCAGAAAAAAATCCACGTTCAATACATTCATCATTCTTGATCTCGATCTCAGATTCACATAGATCTAGATCTAGATAGCTTAGAATCTATAATGCACAGCAAGAAAAATACACTTTCAATATTCAATAGGTTAACCGAAATATCACAGAGCTAAATTCTACTTTCAGTTCATGATTCTTTTTTATCTCGATTTAGATATCTAGATCTAGATCTAGAGTCTAGATCTAGATTCTAGATCTCATCTAGACATTGTGTACAAAATGCACTCATCCTTCGGCGTGCGCGCTAAATCCACTGCAGGAGAAATCTACTTTTAATACTTTTAATACACACACATGCGACTACACGCAGTGCGTAAACCGGGCTACGATTGGCTGAACCTTTGACTTTGACCCATGAATACATTAAGTAGGCCTACGGTAGGCTACTCTTGGCACTTTCGACGACACCCTCCCTGCCACTTTCACCACCCTCCCTC
>NW_004797617.1:647049-647529 GCF_000002075.1 Aplysia californica
TCTCCCTTCCCGTCTCTCTCCATCACTCCCCCCCCCCTCTCTCTCTATCTCTCTCTCCCACTCCCTTTGTCTTCCTCTCTCTCTCTCTCCTCTCTCCCTTTACTCCCAAACAGACACAAGTAAGACAAAGACTGTCCTCCGCTCGCTCCAATATCTCCAAAAGAGACTCAGCTAGAGAAGATTCCGGAGCCGACACGCAGCGAGATGAACCGGAAGTAGTCAAACCCAAGAAGGAAGTGACGTTTGCAGACGATGTGCTTCAAAAGGCCAGTACTACAGAAACGCCCAGGGCTGATAGTGATGCAGAGGTACCCTATAATTATAGAGTTTACAGTTTATACGTATATTTGTTTGTTGGTCTATTTTCCCGTCTGTCTTTTTGTCAGTGTTCATTTTTTTTCTTCTGTGTTTTACTTTTTCTGCTCGTTGTCTTCTCAGCTCTCTCTCTCTCTCTCTCTCTCTCTCTCTCTCTCTCTCTCT
>NW_004797617.1:648063-649685 GCF_000002075.1 Aplysia californica
TATATATGTGTGTGTATATATATATAGTGATTATGTTGGAGAGGATGTGTGAAAGGGTGTATGTGCAAGTGCACGTGTGCACCAGCATCAGAACAAGAAAAATGTATCTTATCTAATTTTAGGTTTTCTTGTCTTTTCTTGTCTTATCGTATTTTATCTTAACTGATCTGATCTTATTAACTACGCCGTCTGTTCCCAGACTTTTGCTGACGAGAATTCCGTTCAGCCCGCCTATCTGGATGGAGAAGGGGACACAACTGGGGCTGATGACGTCTTCCACCAACAGGAAGTCGAGAATGGGGAGGAGACGGAGAAAGAGAAGGAGGGAAAATATGAGGAAGGCAAGATGGTCGACTCGAATAAAGAAAAGGAGGATAAGAAATCCGTGAAGAAAGGAAAGAAGTCAAAGGGCAAGTCAAAGAGGGAGGCAAAGAGGGAGGAGGAGAAGAAAAAAGCCGCTCAGAAGAAGGTGGAGACGGATGTGGTGAGTTTGTATGCGGTGTAATGTAATGTCGATGTTGTGTGTTATTGTGGGAGATGTTACACAGTGTTGTGTGTTTTTGTGGAAAGATGTTAAATATTGTGTTGTTTGCTTTGTATGTGTTTTGGGAGAAGTAACATGTGTGTTTTGCATTGTATGTTATTGAAGGTGTTGCATAAGATTTGTGTGTCATATATTATTTTGGGAAGAGGTTACATGTGTGTCATGTGTTATTGTGATATGGCAGTATGCGCTTCATGTGTTGTGGGTTGTTATTGGGAAATATTACTATTAGGTTAGTTAAGAAGCAGGATCTCCGAATTTTACGTCTGTATCCGACAGGACAGAGACAATTACTTTGAAAAAAAATCCAACTGTACATATTATACGTACCAGTTGTGTAGAAATCGAATGGGATGTGGTCAAATAAGAATCGATTCAAAATGATATTGCGTCTCACAAAGATAGATCTTGAAAACACCCAGTGCACGCTGCCAATTGGATTCATTCGAATTTGATTGGGGTAAATCAAACTGGGACAAAAACTATCGTTTTCGACAGAATACAACTGATTCGACTTGTGACCTCGAAAAACAAATGAATTTGATTTTGAAGATCAGTCCAAATTTCGTCGAATTCAGTCGAGTTGTGTCCAAATTATAGCTTTTGCCTCGCCCATGAAGGAAAATCTGGCAGTATAAGACTTTATCGAATTAATGAATCCAATTGACAGAGTATATATTGTAATTATTTAGCAGAGGTTTTACGGCGCTCGTAACTGCATATTAATAAGGTCATATGAGCGCCAGGGGTGGATGTGAACAGAGACGTGCAAACGGGTAATCAGGCTTACTCTGCTCACCTCTTTAGCTTTAACAGCACAAAGTCTGTTTTGACTTTCAAGGCACCCCGGAAATAGCGGGTCGCAAGAGAGTGACAAACATACAAAAGAAGGAGAGGAAAATGACGATACTTAAGATTAGGAAAGAAAAGGCAGCAGTTCCCTGTTGTAGTTGAGGCACAGTTATGAGCATTACATTGTTGAATCAGCTCATTTACAATTCTACTGTGCATAAGAACGAGAAATGTCCCCCCTTTGGGAATGGCCTAAAGACACTTCAGTCAGTGGCACTGCCCCGGG
>NW_004797617.1:649785-651004 GCF_000002075.1 Aplysia californica
AGGGGGGTGCCCGAGATCAATTGATATTGTCATGAATTTCAATATAGAAATCTAGTTTGAGCAAGAGTTTTACGGCACTTCAAACACAAATCAGAAAACAAAGAAAACACTTTGTCAGACATAGGAAGTGAGGACGACTGATAGTTGATCGGGAAAGGGGGAGGAAACCACACCAGAGCACCCGCCAGCAACCCACAGAAATAATAACGTTATGATATAACAGGCACCAGGGAGAGAGAGAAACTGGGTCGGGAAGAGAGAGAGAGAGACTGGGTGGAGAAGAAAGAATGAGAGAGAGACACCAAGAATAAGCTGGAAACAGAAAAGAACAAACATGGCACTACTAACACAGTTCGCTAGTCTCGTGACATTCTTGGATTTCTTTCATCGATAGGATGAGCTTTAACTAAACTACCCTAAAGAAGGCGCCAAGAATCGTAACCATTGTTTTAGCTTTAGTAAGAGTTGTAGGACATTTGCAACACAATAAGGTCATATAAGTGACGAAGATTAGGGGTGTTACAAGAGAGTAACAAAACATAAAAAGGAGAAGGAGAGATCAGGACGATAGATGTTTGATAGGAAAGAAGGAGCAAACCACACCAGAGCACCCGCCAACCACCCACAACCCTTTTCTAAGACATTTATTTACACTATGTGCATAAGAATAAGCGGTAAGGCCTTCTGCGGGACCACGGTCAGATATTATACAGAAACAGAAGTACTCCTACATAGTGCATGTCAATGTGTCCCTAACTCCAATGATCAGAAGTGCAGAAATAAAATGTGTGCGCGCGAGGCGTGAGTGTGTGTGTGTGTGTGTGTGTGTACGTGTGTGTGTGTGTGTGTGTATGCGTGTGTGTATGAATGTGTGTGTGTGTGTGTGTGTGTGTGTATGTGAGTGAGTGTGTGTATGTGTATGTGTGTGTGCGCGCACATGCGTATGTGCCTAGGCGATTATATGACCGTCTAGGTATGTGCGTATGTTTGCGTGTCTGTGGTGTAGTATATCTATACGTGTATGTTGATAAGTGTGCGAGTGTGTGTGTGTTTAGTTTTAGTTTTAGTAAGTTTTTTACGGCACTTGCAACACAATAAGGTCATATACGTGCCGAAGATTAGAATTGTTACAAGAGAGTAACAAACACAAAAAAGGAGTAGAAAAGAAGACGATAGATGTTTGATAGGAAAGAACAAGCAAACCACACCAGAGCACCCG
>NW_004797617.1:651104-652638 GCF_000002075.1 Aplysia californica
GGGGGTGAGGAATGGCAGAGTGAAGTGGGCCTTATGCAGATATGTATCATTGTGACTGCCCAATATCGTTTTGAACTGATTATGACTGGACCACATCCAATTCGATTTCTACATAACTGATACGTATTTTGATGCCGTAATGTATCATTGTAACAGCCAAATATAATTTTGAACTTTTCTTGATTTGACGGTATCTCATTCGATTTCTTAACAACTGATTCGAATTGCACAGGGGTTTTTTTCGACTTGGCCAAATGAATGCGATTGGCAGTATGCACTACCTATAATACTTTTATCGATTCTGTGTCTACCCCACCTCGACGTGGCGAAAGAGGCTATAAATCTTTTTTGAAGAGCGCCCCTCCCTCCCTCCTTCACCTCCCTATCCCTTTCCTCCTCAAAAATCCCATTCTCTGTCCGTCTCCTCTTTCCTCTCCACCTTTTGCCTGTTGAGAGAAACTTTACGTTGGGGTTCATAAAGGACGGTTGTAAACATTATGTTAATCAACAAATAAATATGTACATAGCACAGGCCATGAACTAACGTGATCCCTGCGCGCATACCTGGAGTCGGTTCCTGTGTTGGCCATAAATTATGTCACGACGGGGTGGAATCAGGCGTTCGTCAGTTATTTGTTAGCATATCCACTGCTTTGAGTAAGACTCCGACGTAGATATCATTTTGAAAAGCGACGTTTGACGAGTCCACTTGGAGTTATTGATATAATCTTCTTAAAGCTTGTTAATTTGTCCTTGCTTTTGATTAAAAGAATATACATTTACTTTTAACAGAAGCCGAGATATGTGTGATTAAAGAGGTAAGTGGTCGCCTTGTGTCAGAAGTAAATTAAGGAGAAAATGGCCTCTGAAATTTAGTGACTTCCAAAGTTTGATTGTTCTTTGAAATTGCCATTTACAATTGCTGTACCTTTGATCAACGTATTTTCGGTAAAATTCGTACGGAAGTGTGTCTTAAAAAGTATTTAGCCAAAAACAAACAAAACAAAAAGATACATTATAGTCCAACGGGCGGAAAAATGTAGGTTTCTTCGATTTCATTATTTTGACGAGCGCCTGATTTCCCTACGGCGCCACACAATTATGTTTATAGCTTTGTCTCCCTTGCCGTTTGATCTCCGCCGTTTATGTAGGTCACAACAACCCACGACACTCAAACTGGCTCTGAAGACGTATTATCTAAGTACATTCGAAATTGTCTAAGACAATCACTCTTTGTCGAGGACAAACGTGGCCGTCTCAGAAAGGTAGGCGAATCATACAATGTCATGATGATGTTGAAAAAGACAAGGGAAAGGGGGAGGGGGCGGAAAGTGGCCGTTTGAACAGGTGATTGTCTTTTACTGATGACCGTTGCAGCAGGTTCGACTGTATTCCAGAAACCGGAGAGTGGTTGAAAGCTGTTCTTTGGCACTTCTATTCAGGTTCTAATCTTTTGTTATATCTCAAGTCTACTATTGTGGATGTTTATATACTTTTGGGTGATCGTCTTCTTATCCCTGTATTGTGGGTGGTT
>NW_004797617.1:652738-653943 GCF_000002075.1 Aplysia californica
CCTACTTATTTTCTTTCCCTGTTTAATTTCCGCTTGTAAGTCTTACTTTTCTCAAAGCACAAAATGGCTGTTATTTTCTTTATCTCTTCTCTTTGCTCCATCCAAAACATTTTTAGTAAGTGTTTTACGGCGCTCGCAACTGCATAAGGTCATAGGAGCACGCGGAACACATTAAATATGAATCAGTAGGTAGGACATTTTTAATTTTGCCTGGGTGGCGGCCGATGTCTACTCTTATCGATTTTGGACCACCAAGGGATCTTTAACTTGCGCAACTTGCACATTAAATCTTCGAGATTTTTCACCTTTATCCGAGAAGGCTAAATAGTAGGTGTTTGATCGTAAGAAAGGTTACAGAAAGAATCAGGAGCCCAGAGGAGGGGGCACAGGAGGTGAGGGGGTGGGGGCAGAAAATGGAGACGAAAGCAGACTACAAAACATTGTTAAGAGAGCATGAAAGGAGGTAAAAGGAGAAAATTTTAGAGAAAACAATTTTCCGTCGTTATCTGGATTCGAACCTGGGACGTATTGAATGAGAGGTTTGTGTATGCTGCCGTGTTTTCTTATTTTGAAATACAGTCAAAGTTGTCAAAGACAGCCTCCCAGTGTCGTGGAGAAAAGTGATCGTCTTAAACAGGTGGATGTTTTAGATAGTGTCATTATAATTTAACAAATAAAATGCAAGAAGGGGGTAGGAGGACGGAAAGTGGTCGTTTTGTCCAGTTCGTTGTCTTAGACGTCACGTTGATGTCTTATACAATCTCACTGTAGATAATGAAAAAAAAAAGCAGGGGCGGGGTGGGGGGTGGGAGTGGAAATGGCCATTTTGTACAGGTGGCTGTCTTAAACAGGTGGCCTGTAGAACAGGTACGACTGCACTTTCGGTGTATTATTATCTGTTTTCCCTGTATACTCAGTTATTATATCTCACGGTCATCTGGTCCAGAAACAAGCGAAAAGGAGGCAGGGATGGGGGCAATCGGGCAAGGTGGGTGGGGTAGGGTTGGGGTTGGGGGAAATAAGTTCCAGAAATGCCTAATCTTATGGCATGATCTGAATGGTGACGTAAACCACATTCCTCAGAAATGGTCATTAAAATTTCCCCTTATTTCGCCACGTCCGCTTTCCATCTCCGCCCTCGCCATATACGTATACTCATATACACTCCCAGAGATACAAACACACACACACACACACACACACAC
>NW_004797617.1:654043-657452 GCF_000002075.1 Aplysia californica
AAATTATTATTATTAATTCTTTATTATTACTACTTATTATTATTTTATTTTTTTCAGTGCGCCGTCTGCAGGATTTTATGCTATGTTATATTCTAGTATTAGTTAGTAAGACGCAATAATGCAATTTCATTTGAGTATAATGGTATGGCACTGTAGGATAGGATCGTCTGTGGGTGGTTGGCGGGTGCTCTGGTGTGGTTTGCCTCTTCTTCTTTCCTATCAGACATCTATCGTCCTTATCTCCCCTCCTTCTTTTTTTATTATGTTTGTTACTCTCTTGTAACACCTCTAATCTTCTGGCGCTCAAATGACCTTATATGCAGTTGCGAGCGCCGTAAAACCTCTACTAAAGCAAACAAAATTAGGATCGTCTGTACGGGCAACCCGGGATGAGTGAGATGCAGAATCCCAGTAGACAGACGCAGGTTCTCAAGACAAAAGAAACAACACAGATGAAAAATAAAATAAAATAATAAAATAAATTAATAAATAGACAGATAGATAACATAAATTATTTTTTGATTAACCGATTAAGTAATCATTTAATCTATTCACTGACAAATTAAATATCTAATGAATTGACGGACTAACTATTCATTGATTAATAAATCAATCAATTAATGAAAACCACCCGCACTTTGTAGAAATCGTGGTAACGTCTGTGCAGCGGAGGAAACCCTAGCCAGCCCACCATAGAGACGCCAGTCCACTTCTACTTTCAAACAATACCCTACTGTACAAGAATTTTGAACATCTGATCACATTACGATATGGTTTTCAATTTCAGGTTTGTTGAAATTTTTAAAGTTACGACTAATCTTTTCGTTTTCAGATCTCTGATGTTTTTTAATGAAGATTACTTTTGTCCTTTTTTAGGTCTCCTGATTGTTTAAAATAAAGATTACTGTTTTCTTGTGCAGGTCTCTTGTTCTGGCAGATGAAAAGCATTAAAATTTATGAGAATAAGGTTGATTTTTCACTCTGCAGGCTGACAAAAACCCGACATACACAAACTCTCAAGACTCTGCTTTATTGAAACACAACATTCTTCCTCAGTGGCAGAAAGGACTCTACTGATTTGATTTGATGGTCATGGTTATGAGTTTTAATAAAGGTTATTTATTCATTTTCTTTTGCAGGTCTCCTATTCCCTGTACTACACGGTCTTCAGGGGGGACTTCAATCTTGGATTTGGCCATCCCAACACAGACAGATGCGCTACGTGCGAGCGTTACAAGGAGCAAGGGAAGCAGGCAGATCTTCAGACAGAGCGGAGAACTGAGTTGGCTGCGGAATATATTCTGCATCGCAGAAGGGCTCGCAAATTTTATAATGAGCTTAATGCCGTAAGCGAGGACTCCATGTCAATTTGTTTTGACATGATGGAAAATCAGGTGCTCCCGAAGACTCCTATAGGTGCGGCATATTACAGTCGGCAGCTACATCTGTATGTCTTTGGGGTCATTTGCCACAAGGGTCAAAACGGCCCTCAGCAGAAGGATGATGTGGTTGTTTTTTACGTGGTTGGAGTGTGAGAACCACAAAGACTCAAATATGATCGCCTCCGCACTCCATCATTTTGTCCAATTTCACCAGCAGGAAATTACGTCCAAGCGTGAACTTCGCTTATTCAGTGACTCTGCCTATGGGCAGAATAAGAACTTCAATGTTCTGTCTATGCTCCTGGCGGACAGGAAATTTTTTTCCCTCAAACGGATATTTCGTACACTTTCCGAGTGCGAGGTCACAGCTACCTCCCAGCTGATCGTGCCTTCGGGAGAGTAGCCCAGGATATAAAACGTTTGGAGACCATTACCCTGCCTGACCAGTACATTAGTATTCTTAGAAGGCATGGCCTGGTCTTTGAGTACGGGAGAGACTGGCAGGCTTTCGATTTTAAAAGTGAGACACAGCGTTTTGTTAAACAGAAACGGGAGTTCAGTATTTCTACTGTGAAAAGGATTGGTATAGATGGAAGTGGGGATAAGGTGAAGGTTTCCGATTCGTACTATGGAGACCTTCACATCCATGGTGTTCTAAAGCAGGGAAGGTCGTGGTCCAACTTTAGGCCTCCTGTGTTGAGGAAAACAAGCACTGTCAAAGAAGCCAAAAAAAGGGATGTGTTTAAGTTGCTTGAAGATATGGGTGCAAGTGATGCTGTCACGGGGCGTTACCGTGACATGATGGCTGTTCCAACGTCAGCAGTCAGAAATTCAGATTCTGATTCTGACTAAGAAAACCTGAATGTCACTTTAACGCCTCATGGCAGCTGTCAGAATGTGAGTGTGTCTGTGTGAATAGATGTGAGTTTGGGTATGTATTGATGTGCATGGCTTTTATGATGATTGAACGTGAGATGTTGGAATTTCAGTTTCCATCTTTTTTAGTTGTACACTACATGATATTTCGCTCTTTGTTCTAGTATGACATTATGTGTCTTGTATATTGTTGGTATAGAATGTTGACTTCGATTTGTGGAGTTAAATAATTCAGCATGTATTCCATTGTCTTTTAGATGCATTGAATATGGTTCGTCAGCCGTCTGATTACAAAACGCTGTGTCTCATTTTTTTAGCCTTATCGTATCAGTATTTTTCACATTTTAGCAAAACTGAGTTACTTAAAATTTGACTATATGATACAAACAGTGCATTACTTTTCTTTTAAAATAATGTGTTTTTATGAACTAATTTTATGAATATCATACTGTCTTCATCTGTGTCTGTCCATAGAGACTAAAGTAATAGTAATAAGCTCTCGTAATGTGAAGACCCTGTCTATCAATGATTAATTTATTATCATGAATGGTCACCTTTTAACTTAAAAAATTCAAATTTTCATGTGGGATGTGAACTTTATTGCTTTGTTGTGAAGTTTTAAGTGTTTAGCTTGATGTTTTTTAGTATGAGAGTGAATTTTGGATATATCTGTTTTTGCATAAAAATGTTTTCTTGGATATATCTGATTTTGCACAAAAACAGAAAATAAAATCTGCTGTAACTGCTAAAAATATTACTGTAGATTTGAATACTAACTGATTCCTGTTTGTAATGTACAAAGCTTACTTAAATCTGACAACAGATTTGTGAGTGAAATGAAAGCTTTGTGTGAATAAAATAATCCTCTTTTCTCAAAACCTGAAATTTGGATATATCTGTTTTTGCATCTAAACCCTTCAAATGTGCTTATCGACTGCTTAGTGAAAGACTCCACCATACGTGGTTTTAGAGGTGACAATATGTGGCTTTGAGATGTGACTCTACGTCACTTTGAGAGGTGACCATGCATTGCTTTGAGAAGTGACCATACGTCACTTTGAGAAACGACGTGTGTCTGAGACTTACCTTACTTTATTAAAACCCAGAAATTAAACTTGAAAAAAAAACTGAATCAGATTTTGTTTGTTTGT
>NW_004797617.1:657552-659341 GCF_000002075.1 Aplysia californica
CCCCCCCGGCCGCGCCCTGTCACAGACACAAAAGGCCGGCTGGCTGCTAAAGTGACGCACTTTGTCTAGATTAGACTCTGCGAGTATTCGTTTCGGTAGTTTAAATACTTGAGTGCTCGTTCGAGTCCAAAATCTCCGAATAGTATAAACAAGAATGTTTATAATTTTCATCGTTTTTGTTTTTACTGCATCATATATATTCATTTTTCATCTTCTTCTTTTTTTGCGTGGAAAATTTTCTTCACTTCACCCAGGTGTAAAAGATCTTGTCAGAATATAGATCTAGATCTATGTCTTTAAGCGCCTATAAAAATGACATATTGTATTGTACGTGTATGCTTTCCAGGAAGTTGAGATTGTTTCAGAATGCTATGGGGTGTGCTGGGGTAATGATATAGATTGTAAAGCGAATAGAGTTTGCTGTTAAGAGGGAATGTGCACTATACAAAAGTTGTCTATTATAATAATAAAACAATGCGGGTATTTAAAAAATATTCATTAAGCATATTTTCTGCTTCTGTGTTATTCTTATTATCAATTGATGGTTAAAATTAAGTTCTAGCGTGGGTTGCAGAAAAGGTGGTGCATAATTGGAAAATGAGCAAATGGGCAATAGGCTTAGTAGCTACTATTAAGATTTCTAGAGAAAGTCAATTAGAACCTGCAGGATATCCTGTAATCTACATCTATCAATATTTACAACTGTTTCTAGATGAAACCGCATAAAAGCTGCAATAAAGTGAAACAATACTAACAACTCACTATGCTCACAATCTGAGAAGATTCAAAGATTTCTAATTACTTATTGCAGTACCAGGACTTGGTACGCAATAGAGGGAGACAAAGTTTCGATACCCATTCTTCATTGAGTTACCGTAGACTACTAGTTTCTAGATCTAGTGTAGCAGATAGGCTCGGGGAAACTTGGATCAAAGTTTTTGCTTGCACCAAATTGGTGCTGCGAAGAGGAGTTTCACGCACCTTTCTTCTTGTGCAAGAAGAACGATGCCTAGATTTCTATACAGTGACAAAAATAACTTTGGTGCAAAGATTTTGCTTGCTCCCAGCAGACACTACCGCAAACGGTGCGGCGAGCATAAACCATCCTCTCCGTCTGTCTCTTCACTGGCGCAGCCAGCGGGTGACGGATCGCAAGGATGTGGTAATGTAGATCTGGAGCACTGACTGGTTTAGAACAATTAGGAAGGGGGAGGGGAGGGAGGGGTGACGGCCAGGGTTAGGTGGAGCGCTTGTGCCAATTGCACCAATGACGCCCCGCCACTGATTTAAATGTGAGGCCGCGTGGTGAAATCAGGCGCTTGTCAAAATAATCAAAGTTTCTTGGCTCAACACCTATTATGCCCATTAAAGAACACTTTTCTGTGTAGATTTTTTAAAACTGAAAAACGTTGATTTAAAGGCACAAATAATGTAAATTTTCAGTTTCCACGGACTCTCAAGCTAAGGAAATAACTCTTCTTTGGTCGCCATTTCCTCACTAATTTTACCCCTGAAGCCAGGTGTCCTCCACCTCCTTCATTCTCAAATATCTCGACTTTTATTCAAGATAAATGGATATTTTTTCATCCTAAGCAAGACGAATGAACAAACAAGATTCAAGACGATATCAATAACTGTACAAGCCCAAAAAATTGAAGAGAACCTGATTCCACCGCGTCGTGATACAAACTATACACAGAGCCTTTGCTCAAAATTCGATTACTCGAGTTTTCCGTAATTTTTCGGACTCGATTCCAAATTGCCGGACTCTCAAACGTACCCCCCCCCC
>NW_004797617.1:659453-660867 GCF_000002075.1 Aplysia californica
GTAGATCAGATTAAAGTAAGGCGCAGAGCTCGCGGTGAGAATTTCATTGACTCAACCGCTACGGGGGGAGATAGATCACGGGTGAACGGTCTCAGAACCTCTCGGACACACACACACGCACACACGGATAACGCACTGTCTTCTGACGCATCTGGGAAGAAAGGAGAAAGGGACAATCGGCTGAATACGGGAGTGATCAGTAGCCACAATATACGCAAAGATTCAAGGATTCTTCGTGTTCATGTGTGATTGGAATTCACTGAAGGTCGTAAAAGGTGTACTAGAGAATTGGATAATAAGCTGAAAAAGTCACATCACCCTCGCGTGTCTGAAGCCATCGTTCTTGGAGATATCTTTCAAAAAATCATTTTCGTGATTTGGATGAACAAGTGTTGAGTCTCGATTTTGGAGAGAGAGAGAGAGAGAGAGAGAGAGAGAGAGAGAGAGAGAGAGAGAAAGAGAGAGAGAGAGAGAGAGAGAGAGAGAGAGAGAGAGAGAGCAGATATTCAAAACATTCGAACTAGTCGAAGATGGCCACCTATTGACGAGCAGACAGTTGTCTGTCTTACACAGTGTTATTATGACGTGAAATACCTCAAAGAGGAAATGAAAAGTGACCGCTTGTACAGATGGTTTTCTTATACAGGTGCACATAAGAGCAGGTCCAATTGTACAGAGACCTTGACAAAACAGAAAAAAATCCTGCCTGGAATTCTGTCAGCTTTAAATGAAGTGGAAGCTATACGTGTTCTGACTATCCTTGGTGCAGATTAGTGACTTCACGAGAACAAAAAAAAAAAAGAACAAAAAAAAAAAGAAAAGAACAAAAAAGACCACACAGAGTTCAACTTGAATAGATTAATTATTTCTGCGGCTAAAGGAAAAGGACACCCCGCTTTGAGACAAGTGAGAATTCTATTGGTGAAATCATGTACTTCCGGAAACTTAAAAAGAAATGGCTGAGACGTAAGGTAATTCATCTGTTCGTGACCATTCTAATAGCTATGGTTGTTTGTTTGTTAGTTTATTGTTTGTTTGTTGTTTGTTTGTTTGTAGTTTTGTTTTGTTTGCTTAAAATTTAAGATTCCCATATCGTCGACAAGCTGTTCGTGTTCTTATAACTTTCTTGTTCGTTTGTTTGTTTGTTTGTTTTTGGTTCTCCCATATTTTGCTCAAACTTTAAAAAATTCCTTATTATATCCATGTTTTATAGCATGTTTGTAGAAAACTCTTTTCTTTCAAAGCTATGTTTTTTTTCATTTATGTATAGAAGGGAAGTCTTTTTGCGAGTCGTACCCACCCTCCCTCTTCCCGGTCTCGTAAAAAAATACCAAAAAAGCCCCCAATCAAAAACCCAAAACAAACCCAGCAGTCAGTCTAATCTAGCCCTCACCCCCACCCCATCCACACACAC
>NW_004797617.1:660967-666510 GCF_000002075.1 Aplysia californica
AGGGATGTCCTATAATTAGATGTAGCACCTACCAACCGCCCGCTCGGGCCCTGTAAATTTAACATTCATCTAAAATTGATAGGAAAAGACAGGAGTGAAAAAGGGTAGTGACAAAAACTTTAGAAAACTCCAGCTTTTGTAAAGCGTTTTACGGCGCTCACAACTGCATAAGGTCATATGAGCGCGCGGGACACACCTCCTGATATCTTCAGTTGGTAGGAAATTTTTAATTTTGCCCGGGTGGCAGCCGAAGCCTACTCTAAATTTTGAAAAACCAAGGGATCTTTAACGTGCACAACTTGCACACAGACCCTCTGAGATTTTTCGCCCCTGTCCTAGAAGGCTAGGTGTAGATCTTTCCTACCAGAAGAGCAGGGGTGTGGCTAAAAGAGACAAAGGCTGCAGAAAGAGTCGGGAACCCAGAGGAGGGGGCAAAGGAGGTGTGAGAGGCCAACACCTTAACCCCAAAGGCCACGAGATCCCCCATGGGCACCTATTTGTCAATAAGAAAGGTGGTTGTCTTAAACAGGCAGATGTCTTGGACAGTGTCACTATAGTCCTTCAAAATCGCAAAGGGTGACACGAGAACCGGTCGTTTTGTACAAGTGACTGTCTAGGATAGATGGCCGTTCTAACAATTTCGTGCAGAAATAGTTCCACAGAAAAAGATGTGCGTTGAAATGAAATGAAATCGAAGGTTTAGTAAAGCCTCCTGCAACACTGCAATGTTATTTCAAGAAGCAGAGCCTCCGAATTTATGTCTCTGACCGGACCAGAGGGAAAATTCGTGGAAAGTGCGTTTCCCAAAAACACGACGTTTGGCCCAGCTGAGCCTTGAACAAACCCCAGAATAAATTCAATTTATAAGTAATCTCTGGATCACGGGTTGGGTCGTAGCTTTGGCTGTCATAGTAAAGGCCATGCACCGCTGGCTCCAGCATTGAAAGCCAGCCAGGTTCGCAGTGAGGTGAACGAGGATCAATGCAAAAAAGTGGTGGTTGACAAAAATGCGCAAACACGGGAGATGGAGCATTCTAGCATTGTGCTCACTACACTGGCCGACAAAGAACCTCACTCAAATTCGTTGCGTTTTTTTGTTGCTTTTTTGAGAGTGTTTATCCGCCCTTAAAAGAAAGGAAGATCACATCAGTGACAGAGCATATTATCAATTCGTCTGTATTTTCTTTAAAAAATGAATTGAGTTCATTTACCAGGAAATATAGACATTGGGTTCAACAATTGTGTTCTTTACTTGCAACAAGAAACCAGATGCAAGAAAGACATTGTCCTCATACTACCAATATTTACCTCTTAGGCTAGATATTAACTGAATTCAATCAGCTGTTGATAAAAAAGCAGTCCGTCACCTCTAATAAAGTTACTATTTGCACATCGAGATGACTGCTTGGCAGTTTTTCTCTTCAGTTGTCCTTTGCTCTCCGTGGTACTTTGTTGAGAAAATCTCTTCATGAAAGATAATAACCAATGACATCAGCGAACTCTTTGTCATGACGACCGTGGTACTTTGTTGAGAAAATCTCTTCATGAAAGATAATAACCAATGACATCAGCGAACTCTTTGTCATGACGACCGTGGTACTTTGTTGAGAAAATCTCTTCATGAAAGATAATAACCAATGACATCAGCGAACTCTTTGTCATGACGACCGTGGTACTTTGTTGAGAAAATCTCTTCATGAAAGATAATAACCAATGACATCAGCGAACTCTTTGTCATGACGACCGTGGTACTTTGTTGAGAAAATCTCTTCATGAAAGATAATAACCAATGACATCAGCGAACTCTTTGTCATGACGATGTCAATGAAAAAAAAATGAAGGGAAAGTCCCACAAAATTGCTCCCAATGTTGCAGTTTTTCATTAGATTATGAAAAAAAAACCTCAACAAAAAACATGTAGTAGACAAACACTGTAAAGCCATAGAGGACAAGAGATAGATAATGTAGCCCACTATGATCCATGCTATAAATTAACTGTCTAATCTTTATGTGGTGAATTTGCTGATCACTCTTTAGGAAGAGGCATTCCTGTAATTCTCTGGTCGTATAGGCATGGTTTTTCAGGCTTTTTACATGCTCCGACGACCACAGAAGTGCCCCGGGACCGGTTGCGAACGACGATTATAACGATAAATTCTAGAATCTAGTTTTGACCCCAATGACGATTACTTCTGGTTCTAAGTCTAAACGATTACTTTTTGATTTGCGTGCCGATATGGAGAGATAGCCTTTCAAACCTTATTGCAAAACATCAAATCGTGGTCAAATTCAGGGGGGCATGCCCCCCTGAAACACCCCTTGTTTGTTTTTTTAAGTCAGGGGGGCAACCCCCGGGCCTTGTGAAAAACAAGTGAAATTTTACAGCTCATTTTGTATGCTAGATTTTGATCTAGGATACTGATAAACGAAGTGTATACAGACCCGGTAACCGGGAACAAAGTCACAAAGTATACAGACCCGGTAGGGGAACTCTTTTGTGATTTCGGAGGGTTTCAGCGCCCAGACCCGGTAGTGTGTGTGTGTGTGTGTCTGTGTGTGTGTGTCTGTGTGTGTGTGTGTGAGTTAAAGAGAGGGAAGAGGCTAGCCGTACTTAATGACGGCTAGACTGGCAGTCTAGCCGTACTTAAGTACGGCTAGACTCGCAGTCTAGCCGTACTTATTCTTAATATGATGGCTAGACTGACCATTTACAAAAAATAGGCCTACTGAATTGTAAATACATGTAGATCTATACATTTTTAGTGTTCAGTACCAAAAGTATTTGTGTATTTGAGACGAAACCAGGTGCCTTAATGACAGTGCATGTCCTCCTGTTTTCTAATGTTAATAGGGCCTAAGATAAGTACGGCTAGACTTCTTGTCTAGCCGTACTTAAGTACGGGTAGACAGCCAGGCTAGCCGTACTTAAGGACGGCTAGACTGTCAGGCTAGCCGTACTTAATATTGATGGCTGAATTGTAAATGAAAATTTTAGTTTGCAATGCCTAAAGTATTTGTATTTCAGACAAAACCAAAAGGTGCCTTACTGACTTGCATGTATTTAAACCTGAATAATTACTAGATCTAGATATCTAGATCTAATGAGACCTGTGTACTTAACAGGCTTGAGTCGATAGGGCCAAACCTAGATCTAAGTACGGCTAGACTGGCAGTCTAGCCGTACTTAAGTACGGCTAGACTCTCAGTCTAGCCGTACTTAAGTACTGCTAGCCACTTCGAAAAAAGAATGCGAGCGATACAGAGAGAGAGAGAGAGAGAGAGAGAGAGAGAGAGAGAGAGAGAGAGAGAGAGAGAGAGAGAGAGAGAGAGAGAGAGAGAGAGAGAGAGAGAGAGAGAGAGACTGCTCGATTGAAATTATGACATTGTTCTTTTCTTCAAATTGTGATTCCTTTAACTCCAAAACAGGGGAAAAACGATCGTTCATCGAAAAGACATCCGCAATCTTCATTTAGTTTTAGATCTAGAAATCTAGATCTAGATCTAGATCTAGATCTAGAATCTATATCTAGATCTAGATCTACAGTCTAGATCTAGATCTAGGCTAGCCTCGAAACTAGATCAATGATTTATATCTGTCTGTCTAGATCTAGAAGAACCTAGTCCTACCCTGAGCCAAGAGGGTGCTGAAAGTTTCCGAAATCACAAAAGAGTTCCCCTACCGGGTCTGTATACTTTGTGACTTTATTCCCCGTTACCGGGTCTGTATACACCAATGATAGTATCTTTGGTATACACTCCCACTGATAAAACATACAACATTGATACCGACTATTTAAATCAGTATCGATATTTCAGTAGATCTAGATCTAGGCCTACACAAGTCGGGACCACCATATCCAAGTAGATCTAGATCTAGTGCCTAACATCATTTTTTAACTTTGTTTTGGTCAATTTGATCGTCCACATCGATAGACAGTATTCAGAAAGAGACAGAGAGAGAGAGAAGAGGGGACGAGTTGATCTTGCGAGAACTTCCGGGCGGGTGAGAATAGCCACTTTCACTCGAAAAACCCCACACAATTCCGACAAACAAAGACGAGCTTATTCACAACAATCAACAATTATTCTTACCTGTGGCAACGTTCAAGAAAACACCTTGACTAGAGATTTATTTCTTCTCCATGACCATATTAGACTGAATCCAACGGGTCTTCTTTACAGTCCAGGATGTCCAAAAAAGTGTCAATGTGTGACAACGGATCTGAGCAGAGATCCTAGATTCTAGTCTCTAGATCTAGAATCTTGTTCTAGCACATAACCTTGTAACTCTGTAAGTAGGAAGCGTGCGTTGTGCAGTCTGAAGGCAGTTGTCTGTTGCACTGACTGAAAGTAAAGCATTAAAAGCAGAAAAGCACACTTGAACTGAACTTACTTAGTAAGTTAATACACATTCGTTCGTGTATTGTCAAGGAGGTAGTAAGATCGAACATGTTGTATAATTATATCGAACATAGACCCCCATAGTCCTTGCTCGAATATTCTACTTTGTGTTCGGGTCAATATTCGATGCATAGGCTGGATTACAACATTATTTGACAAAAATGTTATAGACTCAAGTTATATTTTTATTTTTAACAAGCGTTTTTCAGAATCATTTCCATCAGACTATCTCAGACAATTCATATTTACGAAATTTGAATTCTCTTGTTTTTGTCACTGCTGAATAACACAACTGACAGATTTCATAACAGACAATGGGCGGAATTAGTCCTTTAATAGGCTAATTCTATTCTCTATTACTATTATAAATTATAATAATTTTCTTAAATTTGACCTGTTTCAACTTTATACATCATGTTTCCCTTAAGAGTTCTTAACAAGACGCGTTTACAAAAATTAACATATTTATATGAGTCATATATGTCCATTAATGTTCTCATATATATAAATATGCAAATGACACATACATGTATATACATTTTTAGGCCTTTATACATCGTACGTTTATTATTTTTATTGAAGACTTTTTGTGAGATCAATATACCATGGTACATCCTACTTGCGAGAGAAAAGTTAGTGAACTGTGTGTGTGTGTGTGTGTGTGTGTGTATGTGTGTGTGTGTGTGTGTTGCGTGAGATTGGGGGGAGGGGGGTTGGAGAACGAGCATAATTATTTGCCCATAATGTTAATAGTGGGATAATATTATATAATACTGATAGACAGTAATAATAATAACAATAATAATAACAATTAATATAAGGAAATATAATAGTAGTAATAATGATAATAGTAACAATTATAAAAATGATGATGATAACAATAAAAATAATAGTTACTTACTTACTTACTAATTACTACCCATTACGCCGTCTGGCTTTTAGGGCAGCAACAATTAGGATCTCCAGCTCTGTCTGTTTTGGGCCATCTTGGTCAGCGTTCCCCACGAATGATTCCAGGACTTCATTTCAGACTCTACTCAATGTCGTGCGTCTCCAGGTCACTTTGGGTCTGCCCCTTTTGCGACGTCCTTGATAATAGTAATGATAATAATAATAATAATAATCATCATAATCATAATAAT